>NW_028258339.1:458800-611733 GCF_053883595.1 Heterocephalus glaber | reverse complement strand
GATATGTTTGATAGAGAATTTCAGGTTGACAATTATGCTTTCAACACTTTAAAGATATTTCTCTATTATCTTCTGGCTTGAATAGTTCCTAAAGCATAGAGCACAGTTATTTGAATTGTTATCCCTTACATGCATTAAGTTATTTTTACTGGCCACTACCAAGGATTTTTTGGTTTTTAGAACTTTGATTATAATTTTCCTATAATTTTGTACCCTAATTCAGGAAGTTTCAGAAGTAATTTCAAATATGTTTTCTGCACCGGTATCTTTGTTTCCTCTCCTTTCACAAGTCTAATGAGTACCATGATTTCTGAGTTTACTTATTTTCTGTGTTTGTGTTGTCAGCAGGCTGGGTCTGAGAGATTCAGAAAACTGAAACAAAGAATTTAACTTATCCCTCTATAGAAGGTTCACTGACTCCTGTTAAAGAAAAAGAACTTTCAGGATGAGTCAGTAAGAGGCATGAAAAGGGTTTATTAGAGATTTAGAATGCAATCACGAATGGAGTGCAAGTGCTCAGAGAAATGAGATCCATTACAGTTTGGAACCCAGAACATTTATACTTTTCTTGAGGGCGTAAAAAATGCCTGGGGAAAAGCAGCCCACCCACCCCTTTCTCAGCAAAATCTCAGCAAATTCAATGCCAGCCCATTTTACAGGCCTGGGTGTTTTTTGTTTGTTTGGTTTTTGGATAGGTGCTTTAACTATTGTCTGTATTATCTGTCTGTTGCTTACTCTTTTAATTGGGCCGACTTACGACTTACGGCCCTTTAGTGATGGGTGTAGTAGAGAAGGAGTGTAAATGTAACCAAAGGAATGTTAACATGAGTTGCCTTTGCCTTTATCTTAGGGTCAGGTTCCTTTTTTTTGTACCAGGGATCAAACTTGGGTCCTTGCGCTTCCTTATTTTCTTAATTGAGACAATTCATGGTCTTGGGTAACTTTGATTGAGTCCTGGAAGTTATAATCTTCTTAAAAGTATAATTTTAGTTGTGATTTTCTTGTCTCCTTTTAACCTATCTTTTATTTTTTATTCTACCTCAATATGATTAGATTCTTTTTTTTGTCTAATTTCAAGTAACTGTAACATCTTCATTCTTCTACTGAACACATCTAGTATATTTTTAAAATTTCAAAATTTTATGTTTTATTTATAAAGTTGCTATCTGACTTTTATAAATGTTTCTATGTACAGTATTTTCTTAGAAAGTCTTCCCTTTCATCTCACCAGCATTTACCTTTACTACACCTTTGGTTCATGGAACATGATTATAATAGCTTCCTTAATATCTGATAATTGCAACATCTGAGTTACCTTAGCACTGACATGTGTAGCTTTATTCCTTACAGTAGTTTTCAAAACTTCCTGGTTCTTGATAAGTAATAAGGAAGATAGGATGTGGCTAAAATTAGCTGGGAGGTCATATGCCTGCCAGGTCTCAGCAGGAGCCCGAGGGGCGCTCCCCGCCCCAGAACAAGTATTCGGTCCTTTTACCCACCTACAAGGAGTGAGAGAACCTGCTGTTCATCATGTGGCTGCTGGTGAAAAGCTTCTCCGAGAGTTGCTCTTTTCCTTTGATTCTTCAAGTTCTTTCCAAATTGAGATATTAACCATCTTGTTCTGGTGGATTCAGCTATGAAATCATAATCATAGATGATGGAAGCCCAGATGGAATAAGGGATGTTGCTGAACAGTTGGAAAAGATCTACGGATCAGACAAAATTCTTTTAAGACCACGGGAGAAAAAGTTGGGACTAGGAACTGCATATATTCATGGAATGAAGCATGCCACAGGAAACTATATAATTATTGTAGATGCTGATCTCTCACACCATCCAAAGTTTATTCCTGAATTCATTAGAAAGCAAAAGGAGGGTAATTTTGATATTGTCTCTGGAACTCGCTACAAAGGAAACGGAGGTGTATATGGCTGGGATTTGAAAAGAAAAATAATAAGCTGTGGGGCCAATTTCATAACTCAGATTTTGCTGAGACCAGGAAGGAGCATCTGATTTAACAGGAAGCTTCAGATTATACAGAAAAGAAGATCTCCAGAAGTTAATAGAAAAATGTGTTTCTAAAGGCTATGTCTTCCAGAAGGAGATGATTGTTCGAGCAAGGCAATTGAATTACACTATTGGTGAGTTTCCAATATCATTTGTGGATAGTGTTTGTGGTGAATCCAAGTTGGGAGGCAATGCAATAGTCTCTTTCTTGAAAGGATTATTAACTCTTTTTGCTACTACATAAAAGAAAGTTATTCATTGCTACTTATGTTCATTTCAATTGAAATATAAAAGGAGCCCTGTTACTGATTTTTATAACATGTACTCTTAGAGCATAAACCATAAGGTATGGTAAATTTTATACAAATATGTTATCTGGAGAAACTCCATTTTTTACTTCAAATTAAAATTTAAAGTTAGTAGCCTAATAAGCAATGCTCTCAATTTTCATTTACATTTTGCTGTGTTAAGACCTATAAATAAATGATATGGGCTGTTGAAAAAAAAATTTAGCTGGGAAAGGAGGCATGACAAGATCCCAGGACACATGTGCAGAACAATTCTCAGAGCTCTGCATATAGATTTTTCACCAGAACTGAAGCAGGTTTTTGACAGAATGACCTGGACATGATGCCAGTGTGGAAAATATAAAAAAGGAACAGTCTCCATTAATCACTTGCTATCGTGTCTCTTCATGGTAGCCCACTCTATGCTATAGGGTGTATTTTTATTTTTATTTCTTCCTCCTTTTTTACTCACCCCGAACTCAATTTGCAGAGGCTGTTTTTCCCCTCACCTTCTGGTTTTTTTTTTCTACCTTTAATAAATGTGAAGCTTTGCTACTGTTTATGCTTGTTTCATTCAATTCTTTGTTCAGAACAGAAAGGACCTAGAAATCACCTCTAAAAGGAGACTCCAGCACTTTAGATCCCAGTAATAATAATTTTGGATTGTATTCTTGGCATCTTGAATGTTATGTTAGATTATAGATCCTATTCATATCCTGTGGAGAATGCTAGGATTTTGCTATTGATTTGGTTTGCGTTGATTTGTTTTAGCTAAATCAACCTTATGAGGTTCAGACTTAAAGTGCTATTTCACCTTCTTTGCTTGATTATTCTGTTTTCAGTTCACTTTGCAAAGACATTGCTAAGCTACCATGACTGGCCCCATACACTCCTTTCAGAACACAAAGTCTTTGTAAATAAGGAAGGGTGGAGGGGGTGGAGGGGGTGAAGGGAGGGCAGGGGAATGGGGAATAAATAAGAACCAAGATACATCATGTAAAGGTACAAGATCCCAATGACGAATGTAACTGTATTGTATACCTAAAATATACCAATGAACTTAATTTTAAAAAGGCTAATTTGAAAAAGCATGTCCTTAGTCTACAGCAGATGATTTCCCCTTTTCTGTGATTCTGTTTAGGCATCTTGACTTCCTTCCAAATAGCAAAGTCCTTGAGTTGAACTTTTTTTTTTTTTTTTTTTGATGCCGGGATCGAACTCAGGTCCTTGTGCTTTCGTAGCAGGAGGTGAAACCACTGAGCTAAATCCCCAGCCCGGCCTGAGCTAGAATTTTAGAACTACTCAAGCTTTGTAACATCTCCTCTGTCCCTCATTCTCCACAATAGCCTCTTTTAAAATAATTCTGATGACCACTACTTTTCAAAACATTGTAATTTAACATCTCTATCTCTCATTCTTTTGCTAAAACACTGCTAACTTCAACTAACAATATTGCTTTCAAAACAAAATACTCTCTTATAGCCAAGGGGAAAATGCAAATAGAAATCAGCAGTTCAGCACAAAAAACTATCTTTAAAGAACAATGTAGCATTGTTTCCCAGTATCTAGTATATTTCACTCAACTTTTAATGTAAAGTTCCACTACTATTGTAAGTAAATGTTGTAATGTAGCATGGGTAATTTGTTGATAAAATGTGTAGCCCTGGCACAAATCCATGGAAAGAAACACAAAAAATAATTGTAAAATCTTTAAGTGTTTATTCTTTCTTTTCAAATAGCCTAAATGGACACACACACACACACACACACACACACACACACACACAGAGTATAGCATAGTATAGTATGAGTTGTCTGATAAAAAATCAACACTGGGAAGAATACTTGTTTCCAATCTGGAGGGTACCATGTCAAAAAGGGATGTCTGACACCTCTCAACACTGATTTTAAACCAACTGGTTATGCATTAATTCACACAGAGATATTGAAGTGAAGGCAGGGAATGTAGCTGCTTTAGAACACTTCCCTAGTGTGTTGTGAGGTCCTTGGTTCCATTCCCAGCATTCCAAAGAAAGAGAGAGAGACAGACAGAGAGAGAGAGAGAGAGAGAGAGAGAGAGAGAGAAATATCAGGAGAGTAGAAAAGAGATTATCCTGTACCCCCAAAGAAAACATCTAAATATTGATATTGACCCTTATTGGATATTTAAGATATGTCAGTACTTTTTAAATATTTCTTGGGCTGTGGTTGTAGTATTATAGGCAGCTAAGTTAGCAATATTATAGGCAGTCAGAGAGGGCTGAGCCCACGACAGGCTCAGCACAAAAAATAAAAACACATTATAACCATGGCCAGAGATGCATCTGTGAGAGACCAGGCCTCAAGATAAAGACTGCCCCCCACGAAGGACAAGATAAGCAGTAACATCTGGCCTAATGAAGTCTAGATAGACATCAGTCACCCCAGTGGGTGATCAAAACCATCAGACCCATCATTTCCCATAAAAAGTCTTTGTTCTTTCCATCTACACTTGTTACATGACTTGTTCCCCCATTGGATCACTATTATCTAAGTGACTATACTTGAAACCTTATTGGTTGTCCACATGGTTTTTGCTCCATAAAACTTTCTTGAAAAGTGGTGTCCTTGGCTACCCATTCAGGACCTCTCCTGCCTCTCAGGGGCTGTCCTCTAAATAAACATTTCCTACACTTAAATTCCATTGTTCCTAGAATTCATTCTTTGATTTTTTTTTTTTTTGCTACCGGGGTTCAAACTCGGGACCTTGCACTTCCAAGGCAGGCGCTGGAAGCACTGAGCTAAATCCCCGGCCCTCATTCTTTGATTTTAGAGAACACAAACTGAGCATATCAGACATCTAACAGATTGAGAATGATATTTCCCTTATATCATTTGGAAGTCCTATTTCATCTCCTATATCATCCCTGTATCAGTAGCTCGGTGTCAGAATGCTTGCCTAGCATGTGTGAGGCCCTGCATTTGATCTCCAGTACTACATAAAGAAACAGAAATACTTCTTATACATAGGCTTAATCCTCACAGTAACCTATTTCCTAAGTATCACACATGGAAAAATTGAGGGACTGTAGTCAACTTGAACAGCTTGAAAATGGCAGTCCTGAGAATTAAAAGCAGGCATCGGTCTGCCCCTAGTACTCAAGATCTTAACCCCTTAGAATACACTATTGTCTTCCCACTTTATGAAAAGAAGAAACAGAAAGATATTTTTATACAGTAACAAGACATGGTAGAAAACTTACACAGAACATTCTGCTATTAAGCTGTTCTCCTTCCCTCTCTTTCTCTGTCAACCCCCTTTTCCTCTCCAGTCTAGTAAATCCATGCTAAGGGCTATCACACACTCTTAAATATAAGTGCCTCTTTAATATTGTTTGACCACAGACTTGAAATAAATGGCCACCCTAGGAGATACAGGGTTAATATCACAGAGAGGAAGAAATCTCTTGACTCCCTAAATGGCTCTCTCCAAAAGGGGAAGTGATTGGTTTTAGTGAGTTCTTCCTGAATACAAAAGATCGTGGTTTTTAGGTTACTCGGAAGGGAAATATTAGGGAAAGTGACCTTAAATTCATTCTAAAGGCAGGAGTACGAAGTGGCATACAGGACATGACAAGAAGGTGGGCTTCTCTGTATACCAGCCTAATTCTTTCTTTTTTTATGAATTTATTAATTTTATTGGTACATTTTAGGTATACAATGTAATGACATTCATCATTGGAAATTTGTACCTTCACATAATCTATCTTGGTTCTTATTTTTTCCCCATTCCCCTGGCTCCCTTGAACCCCTCCACCCCTCCCTATTTGTTTCCAGTTTTTCATTTGCTTATATTAATTCCATTCCCGTCTTTCCTTTCCCCTACCCCTCCCACTTCCCCTTCCCCTTTGCCCCTTTTCCTCCTATTTCACATGAGCTATTTTAACTTTTTTTTTTGTACCAGGGATTGAAATCAGGACCTTGCACTTTCGAGGCAGAGGGCAGCACCACTGAACTAAATCCCCAACCCTCTACTATACCTTTTTTTTTTGGTACCAGGGATCGAACTCGCATCCTTATGCTTGCGAGGCAAGTGGCGGAACCACTGAGCTAAATCCCCAGCCCTCTATTATACCTTTTGACCCTTATCTACACTTTCAGTTTCTCACACCAGAGAAACTATTCAGTATTTACATGTGTGTCCTATTTATTTCATTTAAGAGTATGCTTCAGTATGCATCCATTTAGCTATAAATGTCTCTAATTTCTCTTTTTTTATGGCTGAGTAGTACTCCATTTTATATTAAAAAAACACATTTTCTTTATCCAGTCTACAGTTGATGGGCAATTGGTCTGTTTCCAAGTTTCAGCTATTACAAACTGTGCTGCTGTGAACATGGGTACACATATATCACTGTGGTATGATTCTTTTAATTCTTTTGGGATGATACCCAGTAGGGGAATAGCTGGGTCAAATGGGACTTCCAATCCTAGTTCTTTGAGGTATCTCCATACTGATTTCCACAGTGGTTACACCAGTCTACACTCCCACCAACAGTGGAGAAGGGTTCCTTTCTCCCCACAACCCTGCCAGCATTTGTTATTGGTTGATTTCATGATAGCAGCCATTCTTTCTGGGGTGAGGTGGAATCTAAGCATTGTTTTCATCTGCATCTCTCGAATGACCAGTAATGTTGAACATTTTTATGTTTATTTGCTGTTTTTACTTCTTTGTCTGAGAAATGTCTATTCATATCAGATGCCCATTTTTGGATTGAGTCTTTAAATTTGGGAGGTCTGATTTTTTTTTAAGTTCTTTATATATTCTTGATAGCAGACCTTTGTCTGAGGAACAGCTGGTAAAACATTTTTCCCACATTGTGGGTTGTCTCTTCACACTGCTGGTGGTTTCTCTTGCTGTGCAGAAGCGTTTTAGTAAGAAGAGATCCCACTTGTTGATTGTTTGTACTAGTTCCTGTGTTACTGAAGTTTTGTTCATAAAGTCTTTTCGTATGTCAATGTCTTCAAGAGTTCTACCTAACCTCTCTTCCAGCCAGTTTAGTGTTTCTGTTTTAATATTTAGATCTTAAATCCATTTCAATTTTAGTTTAGTGCATAGTGAGAGATATAGGTCTAGTTTTAGTCTTTGGCAAGTTGAAATCAAATTTTTCCAGCACCATTTATTAAAGAGGCTATCTTTCCTCCAGTGAGGGTGTTTGGTTCCTTTGTCAAAGGAAGATGAGGTGGCTGAGTGTGTCTGACGTTGTTTCTGCATCTTCTAATCTGTTCCACTGGTCCTCAGGTCTATTTCTTTGCCAGTACCATGCTGTTTTTATCACAGTAGCTTTGCAGTATAGTTTCAAGTTGGGGACTGTGATACTCCTTACCTTGTCTCTGTTGCCTAGAATTGATTTTGCTATTCTGTGTCTCTTTTTGTTTCAAATGAATATTTGGATTGTTTTCTCAAGGTCTGTGAAGTATGCTGTTGGAATTTCAATTGGGATTGCATTGAATCTATATAGCAGTTTTGGAAGTAAGGCCATTTTCATTATATTGGTTCTCCCAGGATCAAGGGATGTCTTTCCATTTTCTGATATCCTCTTCAATCTCTTTTTTCAGAGTAATATAGTTTTCATAATGGAGGTCTTTGGTTTTTTTTGTTAGGTTGATCCCTAGGCATTTCATTTTTTTGGATTCTGTTGTTTCTCCAGTTCCTCTTTCAGTGAGTCTGTTATTCATGTACAGGAAAGCTATGAATTTTTGTGTGTTGATCTTATATCTAACTACTTTACTGAATTTGGTTATTAAGTCTAGAGACTTTTAGTGGAGTTCTTGGGGTCTTCTATATAGTGTATCATGTTATCTGCAAATAATGACAATTTGACTTCTTCATTTCCTATCTTTATTCCTTTTCTCTTGTCTAATTGCTGTGGGTAATGTTTCCAAAACTATATTGAACAGGAGTGGTGATAGTGGACATTCTTGTCTTGTTCCTGATTTTAGTGTGAAGGATTTCAGTTTTTGACCATTTAATATGATATTGGCTGTTGGTTTTTCATAGATGGCTTTTATCAGGTTGAGAGAGAGACCATCTATTCCAATTTTCAGTTGAGTTTTTATCATGAATGCATGTTGGATTTTGTCAAACACTTTTTCTGCATCTATTGAGATGATCATATGGTTTTTGTCCTTGGCCCTGTTGATATAGTGTATTACATTGGTTAATTTGCGTATATTGAACCATCCCTGCATCCCTGGGATGAATCCCACTTGGTCAGGGTGTATAATCTTCTTGATGATCTTCTGCATTCTATTTGCAGGTATCTTATTGAGGATTTTTTTTACATCTATGTTCATTAGTGAGATTGGCCTATAGTTCTCCTTTTTGGTTGGGTCTTTCTCTGCTTTTGGGATTAAGGTGATGCTTACTTCCAGGAATGAATTTGGGAGTATTGCTTCCCTTTCAATTTCATTGAAGAGTTTAACAGTAGTGGGAGTAGTTCCTCTCTAAATGTCTTGCAGAACTTAGCAGTGAAGCCATCAAGACCCAGGCTTTTCTGAGTAAGTTTTAATTATGTTTTCAATTTTGTTAATTGATATTGGGTTGTTTAGAATTTTTAGGTCTTCTTCGTTCAACTTTGGTAATTCATACATATCGAGGAAACTGTCCATTTCTTCTGTGTTTTTCATCTTATTGGCACATAGGTTCTTGAAGTAGGTATTGATGATCCTCTGGATTTCTGCTGGGTCTGTTGTAATTTCACCCTTTTCATTCCTAATTGCATGGATTTGAGTCTTTTCTTTCCTTGATAAGGTTGGCTAAGGAGTTTTTAGTTTTGTTTATTCTTTTGAAGAACCAACTTTTTTTTTTGTATCATTCTCTTAGTCTCCATTGAATTGATTTCTGCTCTGATCTTTATAATTTCTCCCTTGTATGAGCTTTGGGTTTGTCCTGGTCTTCTTTTTCTAGAATCTTGAGGTTCAGCAGCCTAATTATTTCTGGTACACACAAAACACATCACTGCTTCTTGGGACCTCTAAAACACTAAAGTCATGGACACTGGGCAATGTGTACACAGACAGCCACCTGTAGAGTAGTGATTGGTGATGACAGGTGATTCATGAGGAAAAATGATAGGAAGTCACAAGACATTGGACAATGAAGGAACAGGTTGGAGAACCTATTTTGTTGTTATTATTGTTTTTCTTTTAGGTTTTGAACATGGACTGAATGTGGAGAAGGATGTGAGCTTCCATTATGGCTTGTATCTAAGATGTCCCCCTAAAGCCTCATGCACTCATAGGTGAGGCTTTTCTAAACTGGCTGGATCTGGCATGCAGTACTGAGATTAGGGGTGTGTGATTCTAAATTAGTTCACTGTTTGGAATTAGGATAGTTCTGGGTGTGGATAATGGAAGCCCCACCCGGTGTGAGGGTGGCACTAATCAATAGGCTTATAGACTGGATTGAATATAAAGGGAGAGAGGGAAGGCAGGCTTGCTGCTGCTTCTTGTTGCTTTTCTGTCTCCTGCCTGCTTTACCATGGACTATTTCTCCTCTGAGATTCCTCTCTGTCATGTCACCCTGCCTTGGAGCCAGCTGACTACTGACTATCAAATGAAACCTCTACAAACTGAACTGTAATAAACCTTTCCTCTTCTAAGTTCATTTGTTTAGTATTTTGTCTCAGCAATGAGAAAAGTAACAAAGACAGGCTCTTTGTGTAATGGAGTATATAAGCTATTTCTATTATAGTACACTTATGTGAGAATGAATGACAGTTAATTTAAATTTTAAAAATAATTTGCAATATCCACTTGGAAAAAATTGATTAACTCTCTAAGTGAATAGATTTATGGATCAAGAGATTCCTCATCTATTTTTCCAAAATTGGAGTACTCTGTACACACTGTTCTGTATCTTGTTCTTCTGTACAAGCACAGTAACCATGGGCAACTTGGAAAAAAACATAAATATTTATTTAAGTAATTAGTGATTTGTGCTACATACATGAAGCTGAGTATCACAGACATTAGAAGTGATGATGCAGGCATATATTATTTGGCAGAAAAATATTCTCTAAGGCCAAATGAGAGAAGGAGCTTTTTTTTGTTTGTTTGTTTGTTTTGGTACCGGGGATCGAACTCGGGTCCTTGCGCTTGCGCAGCAGGCGGCAAAACCACTGAGCTAAATCCCCGGCCCCTAGCAGCTTTTTGATTTTAATTTTTTTATTAGTACATGTTTACAGTATACAATGATTGCATTCATTTGGGGAGTTGGTACATGTACATCACACATCTTCTTGTTTTCATCCTCTTCCCTTTACTTACCCTCCCCCATCTCTTGGTCCCATTTCCTTCTCCAAAAGACCTATCTCCCTATTTCCTATTACCTATTGTTTATTTTGCTCTTTAATCTATTTATATATTTTGGGTTACTTATATAGGAGACATCATATGATATGTAAACTTGTGTGTCTGATTTATTTTACTTAACATTATAGTCTTAAGGTGCATCCATTTCCCTACCAATGACTCAAATTTATCTTTCTTTATTGTAGAGTAGTACTGCATTGTGTATCAATACCACATTTTCTTTACCCATTCATCTATTGATGGGCATATAGGCCACTACAAAGATTTACCTATTATGAATTGTGCTATTATAATCATAGATGTGCACATATCACTGTAATATGATGTCTTTAACTCTTTCAATAAGACACCTAGAAGGGGAATAGTTGGGTCAATTGGAATTTCTAATTTTATTTTTTTAATAACTTTCATAGTGATTTCCGTAGTGATTCTGCTAATTTATCTTCTCACTAACAATGTAGAAGGGTTTCATTTTCCCTGTACTGATATTAACATTTGTTATTATTTGATTTATTGATTATAGTCATTCTTTCTAGAGTAAGGTAGAATCTCAGTGTCTCAAATTTGCATTTCTCTAATGACCAGAGTTGTCGAATATTTTTTTCATGTATTTATTGATCATTTGTACTTCTTCTGAGAAGTGATTATTCATTTCTCCTACTCATTTTTAGATTGGGTCTTTAACTTCGAGGAGCCTAAATTTTTGAGGTTTTTTTTTTTTACTAAACCCATATTGACTTTTTCTTTATTATTCCCTATACAATTATGTATATAACATTTACATTGTATTAAATATTAGGTAATCTAAAGATGATTTAGAGGAATACCATTTTATATATGGGACTTGATCATCCTTGGGCTTTGGTATCTACAAAGGTCCTGGAACCAATCCCCCACAGACACCAAGGGATGGCTGTTTATCATACTTTGCACAGTATATTTGATGCTATATTAATCACATAAAAATTGTTGTATTTTCTAAGGAATATGACTATTAATATTAAATATCCCTCTTTGTTCCTTTTAGTCATTTCTTCCTGAAATTATAAGTCTTTCATTGATAATGTCTTTATTGATAATGGATACCAAGTGTGGATGTAATTTATTTCTTTTCACATATTTTAGGAATAAACATGTAATATGATATAAAGAACAGGTTGTATATGGTGAAACTTGAGTGATTCATCTGCCTTATTTGTTTCCTCTTACTTCTCATATTTAATCATCAAAACCTAACCTATCTATCTTTGAATCACATTTTTTTTTTGTAGACAGAGTTTCACTGTGTAACTCAGGCTGGGCTTGAACTCACTATGTAGCCCACGCTGGCCGCAAACTCACAGCTATCCTCCTGCCTCAGCCTCCTGAGTCCTGGGATTACAAGGGTATAACACCATGCCCGGCTTGGAATTACATTTCTATCTTAAAATGTACCAGGTCTCTAATTCCAGTCTTATCCTCTTTTAGTGTTCATATGATTATAATCTTCCTAAAACACATGCTTAAAATATGTTAGAGGTTTCACATCACATTCAAAATAAAATCCAAGGGGCCCTGGGTGGCCTCTGGTATTTATTTGGGATTTATAAATATAAAAACTCCTTTTTTACTCAAATAAATAAATAAATCCAAGGCTGGGGATGTAGCTCATTGAGAGTGCTTGCTTAGCATGTGTCTGTCAGGCCTTGCGTTCCATCTCCAGCAACGCGCGCACACACACACACACACACACACACACACACACTCCTCAGCATGAAATGACTATATAGCCCATATCTACCTAGTGATTCTCATCTCCAGAGACTCTTCAATGTTTACTTGCTTTTAAATTGCACAAGGTCACTAGAACTTCCAAGTTCTATGCATTCTTCAGCCAGCCGAGCTTCTTCATCCAGGCAAATTAGACCTAAGCTTCTGATTTTAATGAAAATATTTTTGATAAGTTTGCTTCCATTAAAGCCATGAACGTGAAATTTAATAAATTCTGGTTTTGGTATAAATAACATATTTTGAACTCAAATCCTATGAGTTGGGAGACACACTCAAACCATATAAAAACCATAATACTTGACATCAGTGAATCTAAATACTCTTACTCCTGCATAGAATGAAGATGCAGATACTAGACCTTTCTCTATCAACCTTGAGCTAGAAGGTGCCAACAAAAATAAGGCTGAGCTGGGGATGCAGTTAGCTCTGTGGCAGAGCACTTGCCTAGCATGTATGAGGCCCTGGATCCAATCCCTAACACCACCAATGTGGGAGGGGTACTGAAGTATATGAAGTGCCATGTTGTTATATAACCTTTGGAATCAAATCACCCTAGGCTAAAAAAATTTTAATTATAGTATTAATATAGAGAAAAAAAATTTTAAAGGACCGTCAGTTGGTTTCCTCTGTTTCATGTAAATGCTATTTTTACATAGGATTTACTGACTTATTAAATTTTAGAATTCAAACTGTCTATAGAGATTTGTTTGGATTCATGGGCAAGAACTTTAGACTGGTTCCAGTTTCACAGTATGCTTGGTAAATCCCTACAGGTTTGATGACAGTGTCCGGCACCACTATGGGCACTGGTAGATAAGGAGAACAGCAGGCAGGTTTCCAGCCAGATACGCACCCCCACCAGAACAGCTTGGTGTTTCTATTTTTTATATTAGGCTTCTAAGTAAGATTTCATTTCAGGAAAAGGGTCTGTTAACCCAACCCTTTTGTTTTACAACTTGGAGTTTTACATAGACACATTAAATAAATTTTTGAGGGAAAAATATGAGCAAGAAGATATAGATACAAAGTTTGTACCAGATACCTATCCTAAATGCCTGATTTCTCCTAGACTTCAAAATTCCATCATTCTTACTACTACTACTGCACCATGTGCATGTTCTACAAACAGCAGCCAGACTCTCCTAAAACTTAAAGTATATTACACAACTCATCTGCTGAAATCCCTCAAATGGCTCCCCATCTTGTTTAATAAAAGCCAGATGTCCTTACAATGGCCTGCAAGGCCCCACATGATCAGTGCACATCACTATTCAGCACCAATCCATGTCATGCATTTTTCTCCAACCTTCTTACCTTTATCTTCACTCCCTGAACTCCAGTTCTACTAACCTTTTGAGACTGTTCTTTTAAATGACCTCATACAGTAACAGCTCCTACCTTGAGGGGCCTTGGACTTGCTATTACCTCTGCCTAGAACATTCTTCTCTTGTAGTGCCACAAGGCTTGGTCACTTAGTTCTTTCAGGTCTTTGCTAAAATGCCACCTTCCCAAGGAAGTCTTCTCTAATCATCTTCTATGAAATAACAACACACTCTTTTTTCCAATGGCACTTACTATATTGACATATTTATGCATGTATTACCTATCTCTCCTAACTCCAACATAAGCTCTTCAAGGTCCACAGATATTTTTATATACTGCTCAGTCCCTGTCACTGGAAACAGTGGCATGGAGTAAGCACTTAAATGTTGGTTGAATTCTGTTTTCATCATGATTTGTAAAAATTTTCTTGTAGTAACTATATGGGAAAAAGGTAAAATAGCGACTTAAGGCTCCTAAAAATGTGTATTTTCATGATTCTCATGGATGTGTACTAGAGGCTCCCCAACAAGTAGTTAAGCACATTAGTTCTATACTCCAGTCTAGTAGAATTTGAAGAGGAAGGGAATACAGTCAATACAAGTTGTTCTACTGTACCCAGGGACTTAACTGTTCACACCGAATTTCTTTTTCCCCATCTTATCTCAAGATTCCCCTTTCAAGAAGGTCAGGAACCACCAGAATAGAGACAAACTAAATCTCAGCCTTGGAATGAGCCTATATTAGATCTCTATAAGTTGCAGATAAAAACCAGAATGGAACCAGGCATGGTGATGCATATCTGTAATCTTAGCACTCAGGAAGCGAAGGCAGGAGGATCCCTGTGAGTTCAAGACCAGCCTGAACTATGCAGTGAGTTCAAGGCCAGCTCAAACTACATAGAAAGCCTCTCAATCAGATTTGAATCTTGTATAATTTTTTATTTCAGTGATCAAAAGAATGCAGCAAATGGAATCTATAATGATTGGAACCAGGCATACATCTATACATAAAATTGCTGTTAGTTTTTGACTGGCCTAAATCTTTATAATTTCTTTACACACATCTTTGAATTTTTTGTACTCTGATATATAAGATAGGTTAACTTCTTCCTGTGGCCATCTAGTAATGAGATTACTTGCTAGACTCCTTTTATAACTAAAGGCCTCTAGATTCTCAGGTTGTCTGGTCTACCTTGAACCCATATTTTAATATGATAAATTATGTAAATTATGGTATAGGGGAGGGAGATAACCTAGAGTACTGAAATGCACTGTACAAATACTCCATAGATTTTTTCAATACTGTCAGTCAATCACTAGATAAGATGCCCCATTTACTGCCAATTTTTTCTTATCTTACTGCTGTCCTATTTGACAGACACAAAGACCTCCCAAAAAATCTGAAATGAATTCATACAAATAGATTTTATCCATGTGTGGTCCCACTATCAAAATTACAGGAAGCAGTTAAGGGGACCTTGAGAAAATCATAGCCCCATATACAGTAATATACATCTAATAATTTCCCATTCATCCATCAATCATTTTCACAAGATTGGCATTAAAAATACAACCAAATATACATGTAACCTAAAACCCCACATAAAAATTTGGTTTTTTTCATTTTCAGATGATAAGGTGTCCCCAAGGTGACAAAAGGTGGGAGTCAATACACCCATAGCCATTTCTTCAACCATCCCATTAATAGTTCTTCATTTCTTGAACTACCTTCCTTTTCCAAAGAGGTAATTGCTAAGATCAGTCAGAAAGGCTTTCTGAGAAGACTGGCTTGGATTTCTGGGTCTGTTCCAGTCGATTCAAGATGAACTGGCTTGTATCGATGAAGCGCTCAACGCAGTTCACGAAACAGGCCTCAGCCTGACTGTCCAACTTTGGCTCAGGTTTGTCCATGCACTTTTCCCAACAAAGTTCAGTCATCTGGTGCACCAGCTGCTGGAAGCGCTGCTTCTGAGTCTCCACCTCCATGAAATGTAACTGTGGGTCCACTGTGCCCAAACCCGCAGCGGAAGACAAGGAAGAGGAATCCATCCCAGCTCAACCACGCTTGCCAAAATGGACTACGCACCAACTTGCCGACCATCACGTCTTGGTTCTTTATATATTTTAGATATTGGTTCTCTGCTTGAGGAATAGCTGGCAAAATTTTTCCCATTTTGTAAGTTGTCTCTTTATTCTGTTGATTGTTTTCTTTGCTGTTCTGAAGCTTTTTAATTTGATATGATCTCATTTGTTGATTCTTGGTATTAGTTCTTGTGCAATTTTTGTTCAGAAAGTCCTTGCCTATGCTTTTGACTTCAAGATTTTTACCTATTTTATCTTTCAGCAGATTAAATGTTTCTGTTTTATCATTTAGATCTTTGATCTATTTTTCATTTAGTTTAGTACCTGATGAGAAATACAGGCCTAGATTCAATCTTCTGTATATGGGTAGCCAGTTTTCCCAGCACCATTTGTTAAAGAGGCAACTTTTAAGGGCCGGGGATTTAGCTCAGTGGCACCTCACCTGCCTCGCAAGTGTGAGGTCCTGAGTTTGATCCCCAGTACCAAAAAAAGAAAAGAAAAGCAACTTTTGAAATAGAGAAATGAGTGTGAATGTATGCACATGCACATAACATAGTTGGAAGCTTAGAAAAATACACAGACACAAAAATGATTGCCTGTGTACATCTCTGAATTAAGGCATTACATATTATGTTTCCCCATTTTTATGTGCATTTTGTTATGTTTGGGATTAGCTGTCATGTGAATTGATTACATATTTGATAATTTTATTTCTAACTATGTAATACTCACATAATTTCAAAAATCAGCAAGTAACAAAAAGTATAGATTGAAAAGTCTCATGTCACCCTAGTTCCCTAACTCACCAAGGATTCGAGGATTATGACACTCAAGACTCAAATGAATGTGGGCCAGGAATGTAGCTCAGTGGCACCACACCTGCCTCTCAAATGCAAGGTTCTGAGTTCAATCCATGGCACCAAAAAAAAAAAAAAAAGATTCAAATGAATGAAACAAGGCTCTTACTATATAGCATATATATGGAAAGAGGGGAAGCTGTTCAAGCAAACAAGCTCAGTGTACTAATGACAGAGCTAGGATATACATCTGTTCTTTGTGTGAAACTGTTAGCTCAATGGGCCAATAATAGCCCAGGTTCGTGTGTATGAAGAGGAAAGAATTGCCACGTGTACACCCAATAGTAAGTAGTAACCAGCTATGTTTATTAAAGATCACAAGAAGTTATGCTCAGGGCCAATCTATGCCAACAAAGGTATAATACAGACCAAGTAAGGTGCCAGGGTGATGAAAGAAGCACTACACACAGGTCAAAGGCATACAGAAGTATCCACAGCCAAGAAAAAATGGGGACCAATAGAATTGGCCTTTCTCAGGGCCTGGGATTTAGTTCAGTGGCACTGCACCTGCCTCACAAATTCAAGGTTCTGAGTTCAATCCCCAGTACCAAAAAAAAAAAAAAAGGTCTATAGAATTGACCTTTCTGAATTTAGAGCCAGACACCCCTGCTTTAGGTGCCTCCCACTAAATCTGTAGGTGTGGTTAGCAGGAATGATTGACAGGGTGCTGAGCCATCTTAGGGGCTCTTAGCATGCATGCTCATCCCATAATTCACGGATCTTAATTCTATTTATGAGATGCAGTGCATATTTATGAGCCTGTAATGAGGTGGAAGTAGGGTAAAGGTGACCAGAAGGTCAAGCTACATGAATCAATATGCACGTGCTCTCATTTAGAGCCTTTGAATTCCTAAGCTTTTATTATCTTATTTTCTACCTCTCTTAGGACAATAGAAGAAGGAATAACCCAAAGGTACTGTCTTGAATTAAGTGGGGGGAAGGGAGTAACTTGGCTGAGTCCCATTGTTTCTAACTGTAATAAAACAAGCTTTCTCTTCCTTGCTAAGGACCTCAGATATGCTGTTTTCACTAATTGGAAAATTTGCCTTCTCTTCACCTGTTTGTCATTTATTGTCCCTTCAAGTTCCAGCATGTAAATATCTTCCTCCTGGAAATCACTTTGAACTAGGAAGAATTTCTATGCATTGGTCTTTTAAAACCATCTTTCATTATTAAATTTTTTTTGTATTAAATTCTGTTATTGGTACATTGTAGGTATACAACACAATTACATTTCTCATTGGGAATTGTACCTTTACATAATGCATCTTGGTTCTTATTTTTTCCCCATTCCTAGCCCTCCCTTCATGCCCTCCACCCTTCCCTATTTACAAAGACTTTATTTCCATTTTTTCCATTTCTCATCATTTTTTCTTTCCCGTCTTTCCTTTCCCCTGCCCCTCCCACTATCCCTACCCCTTTGGACCTTTTCTTCCTATTTTACATTATCGATTATTCATTCTAATCATTGGTACATTTTAGGTATACAATATAATGACATTCATCATTGGAAATTTGCACCTTTACATAGTCTCTCTTGGTTCTTATTTTTCACCCTTGCCCAGCCCTCCCTTCAACCCCTCCATTCCTCCCTATTTACAAAGATTTTGTTCCTATTTTTCCATTTTCTCATATTAATCCCATTCCCTTCTATCCTTTCCCCTAGCCCTCCCACTTCCTTCCCCTTTGCCCCTTTTCTTCCTATTTCACATTACCTATTATACATTTAGTCCTTATTTACACTTTCAGTTTCTCACACCAGAGAAACTATTCGGTATTTACACATGTGTGTCCTATTTATTTCACTTAAGAGTATCGCCTCAATGTGCATCCACTTAGCTATAAATGTCTCTAATATCTCATTTTTGATGGCTGAGTAGTACTCCATTTTATAACAAAACCACATTTTCTTTATCGAGTCTCCAGTTGATGGGCATTTGGGCTGTTTCCAAGTTTTAGCTATCACAAACTGTGCTGCTATGAACATGGGTGCACATATATCACTGTGGTATGATTCTTTTAATTCTTTGGGGAAGATCCCCAGCAGTGGAATAGCGGGGTCAAATGGGACTTCCTGACCTACTTCTTTGATGTATCTCCATACTGATTTCCACAGTGGTTGCACCAGCCTACACTCCCACCAGCAGTGGAGCAGGGTTCCTCTTTCCCCACAGCCCCACCAGCATTTGTTATTGGTTAATTTCATGACAGCAGTCATTCTATCTGGAGTGAAGTGGAATCTCAGCATTGTTTTCATTTGCATCTCTCGAATGACCAGTGATGTTGAACATTTTTTCATGTATTTATTTGCTATTTCTACTTCTTTGTCTGAGACATGTCTGTTCATTTCAGATGCCCATTTTTGGATTGGGTCTTTAAATTTGGGAGGTCTGATCTCTTTAAGTTCTTTATAGACTCAAGACCTTTGTCTGAGGAAGAGCAGGTGAAAATTTTTTCCCACATTGTGGGTTGTCTCTTCACACTGCTGGTGGTTTCTCTTGCTGTGCAGAAGCCTTTTAATAAGAAGAGATCCCACTTGTTGACTGTGTGTGCTAGTTCACAGGCAACTGAAGTTTTGTTCATAAAATCTTTTCCTACACCGATGTCTTCAAGGGTTCTACCTAACCTCTGTTCCAACTGGTTCAGAGTTTGTATTTTAATATTTAGATCTTTCATCCATTTTGATTTTAGTTTAGTGCATGGTGAGAGATACAGGTCTAGTTTTAATCTTTGGCAAGTTGAAGCCCAATTTTTCCAGCACCATTTATTAAAGAGGCTATCTTTCCTCCAGTGAGGGTGTTTGGCTCCTTTATTGAAGATGAGATGGCCGAGTGTGTCTGGCGTTGTTCCTGCATCTTCTAATCTGTTCCACTGGTCCTCAAGTCTGTTTCTTTGCCAGTACCATGATGATTTTATCACAGTAGCTTTGTAGTATAGTTGCAGGTTGGGAATTGTGATACCCCCTGCCATGTCTCTGTTACCTAGACTAGCTTTTGCTATTCTGGGTCTCTTCTTGCTCCAAATCAATTTTTGGATTGTTTTCTCAAGGTCCATGAAGTATGCTGCTGGGATCGCAATTGGAATTGCATTAATTCTATATAGCAGTTTTGGAAGTATGGCCATTTTCACTATATTAATCCTTCCTACCCAGGAGCAGGGGATGTCTGTCCATTTTCTGATATCCTCTTCAATCTGTCTTTTCAGAGTGCCATAGTTTTCAGAGAAGAGGTCTTTGATTTCTTTTGTTAGGATGATTCCTAGGTATTTCAATTTTTTGGATGCTATTGTGAAAGGAATTATTTGCCCTATTCTCTCTCAGTGAGTCTGTCATTGGTGTAGAGGAAAGCTATTAATTTTTGTGTGTTGACCTTGTAACCAGTTGCTTGACTGAATTTGGTTATTAAGTCTAGAAGACTTTTGGTGGAGTTATTGAGGTCTTGTATATAGAGTATCATGTCATCTGCAAATAATGACAATTTGACTTTTTCATTTCCTATCTTTATTCCTTTTATTTCTTTCTCTTGTCTAATTGCTGTGGCTAATGTTTCCAGAACTATATTGAACAAGAGTGGTGATAGTGGACATCCTTGTTTTGCTCCTGATTTTAGTGTGAAGGATTTCAGATTTTGACCATTTAGTATGATATTAGCTGTTGGTTTTTCATAGATGGCTTCTATCAGTTTGAGGTAGAGACCATCTATTCCAGTTTTTTGTAGGGTTTTTATCATAAATGCATGTTGGATTTTGTCAAATGCTTTTTCTGTGTCTATGGAGATAATCATATGGTTTTTGTCCTTGGTTCTATTGATATAGTGTATTACATTGATTGATTTGCATATATTGAACCATCCCTGCATCCCTGGGATGAATCCCACTTGATCAGGGTGTATGATCTTCTTGATGATCTTCTGAATTCTGTTTGCCATTATCTTATTAAGGATTTTTGCATCTATGTTCATGAGTGAGATTGGCCTATAGTTCTCTTTTTCAGTTGGGTCTTTCTCTGCTTTGAGGATCAAGGTGATGTTTGCTTCCAGGAATTAATTAGGAAGTATTGCTTCCCTTTCAATTTCACTGAAGAGTTTAAACAGTAGTGGCAGCAGTTCCTCTCTAAATGTCATGTAGATTTCAGCAGTGAAGCCATCAGGACCTGGGCTTTTCTTAGTTGATAAGTGTTTAATTACATTTTCAATTTCATTGGTTGATATTGGGTTGTTCAGAATTTTTAGGTCTTCTTCGTTCAACTTTGCTAATTCATATGTACCTAGGAATCTGTCCATTTCTTCTGTGTTGTCCATCTTATTGGCGTATAGGTTCTGGAAATAGGTATTGATGATCCTCTGGATTTCTGCTGGGTCTGTTGTAATTTCACCCTTTTCATTCCTAATTGCATGGATTTGGGCCTTTTCTTTCCTTTTTCTGACAAGGTTGGCTAAAGGTTTGTCAATTTTGTTGATTCTTTCAAAGATCCAACTCTTGGCTTCATTGATTTTTTGTATCATTCTCTTAGTGTCCATTGCATTGATTTCTCCTCTGATCTTTATAATTTCTTCCCTTGTATGAGCTTTGGGGTTGTCCTGCTCTTCTTTTTCTAGAAGCTTGAGGTTCAGCATCAGGTTGTTTAATTGGGCTCGTTCTGTTTTCCTAATATGCATATTCACTGCTATGAATTTCCCTCATAAGACAGCTTTTATTGTGTCCCATAGATTCCGATATGTTGTATTGTCATTGTCATTTAATTGAAGGAACTGTCTGATTTCTTCTTTAATTTCCTCTGTGACCCATTGGTTATTCAGAAGTGTGTTGTTCAATTTCCACGTGTTTATGAAATTTTTTGAGTTTCTTTTGCTATGGATCTCCAATTTCATTGCACTATGGTCTGATAATATACAAGGGATAACTTCAATTCCTTTGCACTTACTTAAACATGTTCTATGTGTGAGTATGTGGTCTATTTTTGAGAATGCCCCATGTGCAGCTGAGAAGAATGTGTATTCTGATTTTGTGGGGTCAAAGACTCTGTAAACATCTGTTAAGTTCATTTGTTCAAGAGTTCGATTGAGTTCTAGTGTTTCATTACTTATTTTTAGTCTAGTTGATCTATCTATTTGTGACAGTGGGGTGTTGAGTTCCCTGACTACAATTGTATTAGTGCATATATGGCTTTTCATGGCCGTTAGTATTTGTTTTATATACTTGGGTGCACTAGTGTTTGGTGCATAGATATTTATGATTGTCATCTCTTCCTCTTGGATTCTTCCCTTTACAAGGATGTAGTGCTCTTCTTCATCTCTCTTAATCAGTGTTGATTTGAAATCTACTTGATCTGCCAAGAGGATAGCTACTCTTGCTTTTTTTCGGGTTCCTGTCACATAGAGTATTGTTTTCCACCCTTTAACTTTCAGCCTATGAGTTTCCTTTTGAATTAAGTGTGTTTCTTGTATGCAGCATATTGTTGGATTTTGCTTCTTGACCCATTCTGCCAGTCTATTTCTTTTGATTGGTGAATTGAGACCATTAACATTGATGGTTCTAACTGAAACGTATTGACTTGTCATTGCCATGACTTTTTCTTTTTGTGGGGTTCTCCCCCTTTACATTTAATTTCTTGTCATGCCAGATAGGTTCATTCTGCTTTGCTTCCTGGGGTTGTGATCCTCCATGTCTGTTCCTAGGATATTGTGTCAAATTCTTTGGAGTGCTGGTTTGGTATTCATGAAGTTCCTAAGGTGCTCTTTGTCATGAAAGTATCTTATTTCTCCATCAATTTTGAAAGATAGTTTTACAGGGTACATCAATCTGGGTTGGAGGCTGTTTTCTTTTAGGGCTTGGAATATGTCACTCCAAGCTCTTCTTGCCTTGATGGTTTGTGTTGAGAAGTCTGCTGTGATTCTGATGGGCTTTCCTTTGTATGTGATTTGTTTCTTTTCTCTGACTGCTTGGAGAACTTTGTTCTTCTGTTGTGTTTCTGGAATCCTAACAATTATATGCCTATGTGTAGATTTTTTTTTGATCAAGGCGATTTGGAGTCCTATATGCCTCACTTATCTGTATGTCAAGCTCTTTTCCCCTGCTTGGGAAGTTTTCTGCCATTATTTCTGTGAAGAGATTTTTTATGTCATCTGCACTCTCTCCTGTTTCTTCATTGAGCCCAATCAGTCTTATGTTATTCTTTGCATCATCTAGCAGCTGCTCGATTGATTTCTCATGTTCCCTTATAATTTGGAAGCATTTTTTCTTTTCCTGGTCACTAATTGCAATCTTATCTTCTATATCTGAAATTCTGTCCTCACATTGGCTCATTCTGCTGTGTAGACTTTCATGGAGTTTTTCACGTCCTGGAAATCTATTTGCATCTGTTTTATGGATTCCATTTGTTTCTTATGTTGGGATTCCATCATGTTCCTGAGCTCCTCTCTAGATTTATTAATCATGTCTTGCACTAGGGGCCCAATTTCTCCTTTTATCTGAGAAATTATTTCTGATTTCATTTTTTCCAGATCCCCTTTTGTTGCCAGTTCAGTGGGTCCAGGTGGTTGAGTATCAGAGTGTTCCATCTCATTTCCCTTTGGGGTTGCTGTAGGTGACCTGGAAGTCTGGTTTTGAGAGTTCTTTATGTGTTTTCTCATTTCAACTGGGTCGGAGGGCTGTTATCGCCTGCATGGATTACCTCCTCTGAACTGGGTGAGGTGGGACAGGGGCCGGGAGCAGAGGTAGAGATGGTGACCCAAAAGTCCCTTCCTGTCTGCTGGGAGCAGCGGGAGGGATGGTGGCTGGGAAGCCCCTTCCTCTGGACCAGGAGCAGTGGGATGGTGGCGCAGAAGCCCCTACCTCTGGGCCGGGAACAGCGGGACTCAGTACCTTGGTCTGGTGGTCTGGTGTCCTCTGTGTCTGTCTTTGTAGTGTGCAACCAGGTGGCTGCCTGTCTGCAGCGGGGTGATTCTTTGTCTTCCGCATGACTGAGGACCTCGGTAGGGCGTGCACAGACCTTCCTGTGTGCAGCGGGCTGATTCGGCATGTTCTGTGCGACTCAGGACCTCGGTAGGGCATGGGCAGACCTGCCTGTCTGCAGTGGGGTGATTTGGCATCTTCCGTGCGACTCTTCATTATTAAATTTTGAGCATTTGCATTGTGGAATGCTTAACTGTTTTATTTATTCATTTATTATTCATTAATTTGGGGTATAATTTAAATATATATACATATATATAACAATCACATTCATCAAAGGGAATTTGTACCTATACATGATATATCCTTTTTTTCCCATTAAGTTTATTGGTACATTTTAGGTATACAATACAGTTACATACATCATTGCAATCTTGTACCATTACATGAGTATATTGGTTCTTATTTTCTTCCCCTTCTCTGCCCTCTCTTCAACCCCTCCACCCTTCCCTATTTGCAAAGACTTTGTTTCCATTTTTTTCCTTTTCTCATATTGTTTCTTTTCCCTTTTTTCCTTTCCCCTACCCCTCCCACTTCCCCTGCTCCTTTAGACCTTTTCTTCCTATTACACAATATCAATTATACATTTTAAAAATTACAATATCAAGACCTAGGAGACATTACCATAGATTTTACAGAATTTAAAAGAATATAGAAAGCATATTACAAAAATCTTTTTTGAAATAAATTTGACAATTTCTAAGAAGTACCTTGGAAGACAAATTAATGAAACTAACTCTGGAGGAAATATAAAATTTGAATAGCACCTATTAAAGAAAGTATATTCCTAGCTTCAAAACCTACCTATATGACAACAACAGGCTCATATACATTTTAACTGATAAATTATACCAAACATTTAAAGCAGAAAAAAGAAGGAACACTTCTCCCCTCATTTTAGGAACTCAACATTGTGCTAATCCTAAAACTGGATAAAGATAATAGAAGAAAAATGTGTGAACATAGATAGAAATTTGTTTACCAAAACAAACTATTACAAGTCAGATCTGGCAGGATGTAGAAAGTGGTTTTGTTATAGGGATGGCAGTGTTGGTTCAGCATTGGAAGATCCACCCCCAGAAGTCACCATTTTAACAGAGGAAAGGAAAAAGCCATATGATCCTGTCACTAGTTGGAGAAAAAGTATCGGACTAAATTCTACAGCTGTTCATGGTAAAAGCTATCAGGAGACTAGAAGTAGAACAGAACCTTCTCAACAGATCAAAGCCATGTACTCCATACTTCCAGCAAAAACGCCTTATATGAATGGAGAAGATACAATGCTTTCTCCTTAAGTGGGGAACAAGGGCAGATATGCCTACTCTTCATCTGTCAATTAAACTTTGAAACGTAGGCCTAAACCAAAATAGTCTGGCAATAAAATGACACAATTAGGATAGGATTGGCAAGGTAGAAGCAAAATCTTTGTATGTAGATGAAATGATCATCTACAGAGAAAATACTAAGAAATCTCTAGGAGCCCCTAGAACTTGTATTTGAATTTAGCAGGATTAGAAAACACAAGGTATATATAACAATTCAGGTCTGTGCATACTTGCTATAAATGAAGAGTTGGATATTGAAATTTAAAAGTTATGTAGGAGCACAAAGGACCTAGAAAATTAAAAAGAAAAAGAAAAAAAGCCATGTTGGAAGACGTTTTGTACCTAATTTGAAGACTTCCTCTAAAGCTACAGTAATCAAGGCAGTGTTGGTGTAAGGAAAGACATACAGATCATTGGAATAAAACAGAGAATCTAGAAATGGAACCACACGTATATGGTCCACCGAGTTTTGAAAGATTATTTAACATTAACATTTTATAGAATATAAACTTAATTCGAGAGCCAAGGAAAATATAGTGTTTTCAGCCAATGGCACTAGAACACCTGTTATCCATATATAAAAAATTAACCTCAACCATTTATTTCCATACATAAAATAACTTGAAAGGATCTATGAACCTAAATATGAAAGACTAAAACTATATAACTTTCAGAAGAAATTATAAGGAAAAATGTTTATGAATTTAGGGTAGACAAGAACTACCTAGGATACAAAAAACATGATGTATAAAAGAAAAATATGATAAATGAGATTCCATCAAAATTTAGACCTTTAAATGACATTGTTAAAATAAAAAATAGTCCTTAAACAGACCATATTTACAATGCATATAACCTATGACCAGAATATATAAAGAACTCTTACAGCTCATTAATAGACAACCCAATTAAAAAGTAGACACAAGATGATGATAAAATAGCCAGTACAGCACAAGGAAAGGTGTGCAACACTAGAATCAGAAAAATACTAATCAGTACAATAACAAAATTGAATGATACACTCATTAGGGAGATGAAGTTAAAAGTTTTAAAAATCTTGTCATGACTTTTTCTTTTTGTTGGATTCTCCCCCTTTTCTCAGAATCCAATATCAGTTAAATCTGTTGGTAAGACATAAATAGCTGTTGAGGGGCCGGGGATTTAACTCAGTGGTTCCGGTGCCTGCCTTGCAAGTGTAAGGTCCCTAGTTCGATCCCCAGTACCAAAAAAAACAACATAAATAACTGTTGAGTGAATCGAAGATGATGGAATTTCATTAATAATATCCCAAATTGACCAAGATTTTACTTGGGCTCAGAAAAATGTAATTAGAAATAGAATTCAGAGACAAGGGATTTCTAGGAAGGGTTTACTTGTTCCTAAAACTACACACAAGAGAAGGACGCCTTTTTCTGCTGTGTCTAGACTTGATAACCTGCAACTGTTGCTGCGGAGAAAAGCATTCTAACAAAAATTTTTTGGGGCCTGGGATTTAGCTCAGTGGTTCCACCACCTGCCTTGCAATCACAAGGACCCGAGTTCGATCCCCGTTATATGTATCTTCAGGGGACCCTTCCAACAAACTGAAGAAGATTCAGCCAAATCACTAGCTTTCCAAGGAATCCATCCAGGATTATACACTTTTTCCCCAAGACCTACAGGAGGTCAAGATTCCACTGCTGATATCATTTCCTGTTGTCTATTGAGAGTAGATGTAAGCCACTGACAACCTATTGTAAAGCCTCATAGCAAAATGTAAAAATAGGTCCAGGAGTTAGTTGTGTGGACAAAAAGGATAAGATATAAATGGAAGTGATCTTGATCCCAGCCTTGTATCCTCCCTTCTTCACCTGTGAATCAACTAGAACCCCAGGGGTTTCCTCCACACAGACGTGTGGTTAACATAGGCACCAAATAAGCCTTCCTGGACCTTGGCAGGTATACTTGGATCCCCAAGATTCCTATCCAGGTAGATCAGGAGGAGTAGTGTAAAACCTTAGGACATCATTGTGACATGTACTAGTTGAATCTCAGCTATCGAAGCCATAATTTATGCCCATTCGCATAAACTCTTGTCCTTCAGGGAAAACATGATACTTAACTGCTCAAGCAAGATGAGTTTGGAAGTCTCCAATTACACTATTTTCAGCAGAAGTATTTGTACGCAGAATAGTGGAGATTCTGTTTATTTATTTTGAGTGAATGACTAATAACTTATACAGTATTTCACTTTAATAAAATAAAAACTAGAATGATGAAATCTTGCTGTGTTAATACAATGATAATTAGAATAGATTGAAATCCTATGCTCAATGAAGCAATGGCAATGAGTATAATAATTATAACAATAATAAAAATGACAACCAACTAATAATAACATTTCACACTTGTCAGGCACTGAGCTGAACACTTTATATCTAATGACCTCATTGAACCCACACAAGATTATGAAATATATATTATTATTATTGTCACCACTTTACAAATGAGAAAACCAAGGCCCAGAGACGTATATTAGTTTGTATAAAGACCTCCTTTGAGATTACATGGTGCTTTCTGTGTCCCCTAACGTGGAGCAGAAATCTGCCTTTTGAGTGCAAGAGTGCTTATCTGTACTTAACAATTCCATTGATCATTGGCTTTTACTTACAAAATAAAATATTCTAAGTGGCATGCCTGTGCACATCTATCAGTCTGCAATTGGGAAGTTGTTAGGAAATATTCAGCTCAATCCTATTGTAAGGAAAATTCACACTAACAGATATACTTAGATACATCAAGAAGTTAAGAATTCAAGAATATACCAGCACTGGAAGTTTCATGGGGCTGAAAAGTATGGGGCTAAAAGACACAGACCCTTCTCTTAGTGAAGGACATAGGAGTTGAAGGATGTCCTATGATCATTCACTTACCAATACTAATACCAATTAGCAGATAACCAGTACAATAACATTTAAACTTCACTGAGGGTATTTAATGGTCCATATTCTTCACTAAAATAATATTTACTGAGTACTTTCAAGGCACTAAATTCCAGACACTGTGGACACACATGATGACTCAGGTTTTGTCCCAGGTTCAAAAAGCTCACAGTCTAATGGACAAAGAGATTCACAGATAATTACAGTATTGCTGAGAAAACAGAGGTGGGCTCCTTTAACTATTTTGTCTGAGTAGGGGCCCTGTTTAGGAGGTGAGCAACATTATTATCTCCATTTGTATTATGGAGAATTAACAGAGGCAATAGTTTCTCGTATATAGCAGGCATGTAATACATATTCCTTTCTTGAAAATGAATAGTTTTTTGTTTGTTTGTTTGTTTGGTACCGGGGATTGAACTCAGGACCTTGCACCTACGAGGCAGGCGGTGGAACCACTGAGCTAAATCCTCAGCCCCAAAAAATGAATAGATTTTAAGCAACTTGCTCACAAATATACAGCTAACTAGTGTGAGAGGTAATTCCAAACCCCAGGTCTGTCTGCTTCAAAGCCCTGTGTTGCTGCCAGTACACTGAACTAGCGCCCCCCCCCCGCCCCCCGCCCCTTCATGTCACTTGAACCACTATAACTCAGTTTTAACCACTGTAACTCTCACCTCTTCTGGATTTGCTTGTTTCTATTTTTTAAGATCACCTAAATACTGTTTGGTCAATAATCAGGAGACAGTTTCAGAGGACAGCTTTAAATCTGTATTTCTCTGTTTTTGCTCAGAGGGAAAACTTGGAGTGAAAGTTTCAATTTTGCTGTGAATGGTGCCAGGCTTTGAGGCAAACCTCTCCTTCTCCCTTTCCCAAATTACAGAAGTTCCTGGAAAGCTACTGTCTCTGAGGATTGAATCTCACACAGGAAACAGTGCAAGAAGGGGCAGCTGCAGTTCCAAGCCATTCACATCAGGTAAGGCACCCAAATTCCCCCAAAAATGCTTTCAATGTCACTGTCATTTTCTGAGCTGTATGTTCTTTCTGCACTCATGAAATGTTAGGAAGACAGGCTGCAGGCCTATCGGCTTCATGGAAACTTTTTAATGTGGACTCAGAGGCTTCAGGCACATTATTGGAGGGGGGGTTGTGTCTTACACTGGATTTTTAGATTGTCCAAGTGAAAATTGTACTGACAGGAAGATGTTTATCTCATTAGGAATACCATGTTGCTACTCCAAAAGCTGATGGAAGAACTCCATAATCCAGGGCTCAGGGATACTAATCCCTGGCTGTGAAGTACAAAATATTAAATTATAGACAAGATTATTAACTGATTATTCCCCTGTTCCATTCACCTTGACATTCAACTTTCCAGTTCAGGCCTGTCTCACTTCAAGGTCCTTTCTCTTTTCTGAAAATAAGAACTTTCAAAAGTATGAAGTACAGAAAACTGGTGACACACAATAATTCTAGTACTACTTCAATATTAAAAAATTAAAAATACAGATTGAGATTCCTTATCCAAAATGCTTGAGACCAGAAGTGCTTTGGGTTTGGGATTTTCTTCACATTTAGGGATATTTGCATAAAAGAAATGAGAGAACTTGAGGATCGGACTCAATTTCATACATGAAATTCATTTATAATTCATATATATAGCCTGAAAGTAATTTTATACAACAGTTTTAGTTACCTATATATTGATGACCTAGCATGAGGCCAGATGGGTAATTTCCACTTGTAGCATCATGTGGATGCTCAGAAAGTTTCAGATTTTGGAGCATTTGGATTTCCAATATTCAGGTTAGGGATTCTCACCCTGTATATGTGTTTTATTTGATAGTAAACACCGCATATTGTGGGTACATCAAGATCTCTGTGAGATGATGAGGGAAGATCATTGATTTTATACACTCTATGGAAAATCATCATAAAATTTTCTCTATCTCTGGTTTTCCTCCTAGATTTTCTCCCCTATTGGCAGTTGTCCAATTTTCTCTCTGTACATCCTCTGTCCATTGTCAGAGTTCTTGTTTCCCCAAGAATAGAAGCTGCCTCTCTGTCCACTCCCATCATCATCTGTTTTTGTAGAAACAGAATCTAAGCTTCTGATTTGCATTCTTTCTACCACAAACCATTTCTGCAGCAAAGGACCTCTTCAGGACACAATTTTTGGATAATAGCAGGATATTGTAAACAATAACTTTTTTCATCTCAGAAAGTGTTTAAATGTCTCTGTCCTCAAAGACAGAAATTATAATTACACTTTAGGAAGAAAAAATCATACTTAATCTCAGTATAATTTGAGCATTTTGTTACAGGACCTATGAGAGGTCTCAGGGATGGGAAATTGGCTGATAGTGTTAAAAGAGGAAAACTCCCTAATGCTGTGACAGAGAGAATGTTGGTGGATAATTAAGCTGAGCACTGTCTACAATACCTATTAACCAATTTTTTGTGGGCCTTGGCATCATATGACTGTGGTTTTTCATCCTAAATCTGTAGCATTACAGCTCTGTTATTTCGTGATATTTCAATTAATTTTAAATTTTATTAATTTTAAATGAGTATAAATTTGTTAAAATAATGTATTTATTTTTCAGTCATATTCATTACCCAGATTTTCCATGTTTATAGTCACATAAATTATTTTAAATGAACTTCAATTTTTAAAGTGACTGTATTTTATTGAAACTATTAGGTAAAAAAATCACAGTGGTATCCAGAATTGTCAAAAATCTTAAAAGTGGTGAATGGATGACTGAGTTCTGAGAAAGGCTAACTCTGTTATGCCCTGGGGTATTGAAAAGAAATGGCCAAAAGAAAAGAATAACCAGGAGAATCACCTCTTTGTGAGGGTTAGAGATCTGGCTCACTAGTGGAGAGCTTGCCTAGTTAGCACAAGGTCCTGAGTTCAGTCTTTAGCTCTGTAATAATAATAATAATAATAATAATAATAAATCCATCTCCTTGTGAGGATGTTCACTCATGTTGACAGTTTCCCCAGTCACTGGGTAATTCTGTCAGAGTTTAGTCCTGTAAAATGATATCTGAATTTAAACTCTCAAATAAAAAATACAATTGTCAGAAGTCTTTATTATTAAAGACTCATTTTGTGGTGCACATGTTTTATATCTAGAAAAGTTTCAGTAAATCACCAAATGGGCTTTGACTCAAAGGCCATATCAATGAATAGGATAATAACAAGTTGGCCAAGATTCATCAAGAAGCAAATAAGTCAAGAAGGGAAGTTCTGGAGAGTTCTAAACACCAGGTATATATGAAAGGCTCTGATTGCCCTCTAAGTGAAAGGGAGTTAGAGTACACTAGTAGGATAAAAATTATCCTTCACTAAGGGGTCAGTCATACAATAGACTCTTATTGAACACAATTGGGCATTTTGGACCTGGAGAAGAACCACTGAGTAGGCAGTTAGGGCAGTCTAAAGATAGAGTCAGATAGCCCATGGAATTAAGAACTAATTCAATCAGTTAGTTAAGCTTTGAAATATGAAAGCAAACATGGGGGATGCTCAGGGTCTGCTCTCTAATGAGGGGGCAGGGCCCCACCCCTCCAACATGGGTCTTCTCTCTCATGTGTTATGTACATGTACCAACTTCCCACAAGAAATGTGATTATGTACTACACATGTATACTAGTAAGCTAAAAAAAATGAATAAAAAATAAACACAAGAACAAAGAATAAAAGGTTAAGATAAAAATGAAGAGATAAAGACCTTTCCTCCCAGGTGGAAAAGTTCTTATGAATACACTAAGTTAGTTAACAGCTCCTCCCCACTTCCAGACTGAATTAAAAAAACATTAGAAATGAAAATAATTGATTTCTTTTGAACTCATTATCCTTGAGATGAGCCTTTTCCCTGTGCTCTGCTTATTCACATACAAGCAGGACAAAGAACAAAATTTGGACCTCTGTTTGCTATTCCCTCCTGGATACTCAAAATCCAGGAGCTATTCTTCTTCTTATTTTTTCCAATAAATACTCTTCTAACTTCCTCTTTATGGTTTGTGATTTCATTCTTCAATTTTATGAGACTACAATCTCAGTTTGCACAGAATTAATTGTTTCACTAATTACCCTCTAAGTGAAAGGAAGTTTGAATACAGTAGTAGGATAAAAGTTATCTTTCACTGAAGGATCAGTCATGCAATAGACACTTACTGAATACAGCTGGACTTTTTAGACATGGAAAAGAATCAAGCCAAGTCTACAAAGTATTTCTAGTCTACCTAACAGACGGTTGTACTCAAAGGTAATTACTTATAATTTTGATGAGGACTCTGACAAAGATAAGGAGACAAGGAGTCCACAAAACACCAGGCTAAGGGTGGGTGGGTATGATGGGGCTGAAGAAAGGCATATCATGTTCAGAAACACAAAGCTAAATAGTGGTGTAGTTGGTTTTCATCATAAGGTCTGACTGTAGTGCACCATGCAGTTGACCTTTTTCCCAGGAACACTCAAAACTTAAAAGTATACTTACCCTGGGTTTTCTGTCAATTTCCATGCTGCCTTTTCTTTCCAGACTCAACAATGAAGTGAGATGGTTAGGGCTGGGAGTATAGCTCAGTGGTAGAGTTATTGCCTACCATGTGAGATCTTGGGTTCTACTTCCAGAGAGAGAGAGAGAGAGAGAGAGAGAGAGAGAGAGAGAGAGAGAGAAAGGGAAAAGAATTGTAACCAATTTACTCCTCCCTCCAGGTCTTTGTTCTGTGGGTGGCAAAGAATGAGGTCCATGAAGAACAGTAGGGAACAAATTTGGTGTGTTTTATTAGAACAAAGAAAAGCTCTCACTAGCCAAGAGGGGTCCAAGGGAAGCACCTAAATCTAGGGGCTTATACGCAGCCTTTGGTGGGCAATTTTGGCAGGCCCAAGAAAGGGAAAGTTTATCATTTGCAGGTGCTCTCTGGTGCATTTTCAAACTGGTGGGCATGCAAAAATGAAGGTATGCAGTCACCACTGTTGCTAGACCTCTGATGTCACGAAAGCAGACTTTATTAGTCCTTTGTCTTTTGTGCTCCAATTATGCCTTTGTTGCTTGTGCTTCAGTTTTTCCAGGCTTATCCCAGTTTACGCAGGCCCTTGCCCTAATCTGCCTATTGTCTCTGTATCTCCTAGTCTCAAACCCCCCTCAACAGTGATGACCTTAACTACCATTAGGAGTTCAGGGGCATCAGTCACTCTGGCTACTTCTGGCTGAGAGAGGGTGCTGGCAGGGAGGCAGTTAGGACCCACCACTTTGAGATCTATCTAAAGGCCCTGAGTAGAAATCAGAAAGAGTGCCTATCAGTGAATCTGTCTACTTTTAACATCTGTAGCTTTAAAGCTTTCAAATGAGAAGAAACAAATTTGACCAAGACATTGAGTGTGCACAGGTCAAATAATAAGGCTATGAGAAGCATTAGCAATGGTTCTGCTAGGGGAAGTAAACAGAATGCCCAATTCCAGATCCTTGACCAAGATCCCCATGACTCAAATAATTCCTCCCAGATCTTGGAGGCATGGTCAGCTAGTATTTGTGCACATCTCTCACTGTTCCAATTTGGTTGGCATAAAAGCAACATTCCTCTTCTAGGAATAGATATAGATCCCCCCTTTTTTCAGAAGTCAGGAGGTCTAGTCATCTCTAGGTTTGTAGGGTCACTGCTTCACTGCTGCTAGTGAATACATTTGGTTTTGGAGGGCTGTTAGGCTCTGTGCCATCTGTTGTAGATTCTCAGAAAGATCAAGAGTTGATTGAATTAGGTGAATGACATTGTGAGACCCGCAACCCTGTACTGGTCCCTTTTATTATTCCCAATGCTATCAGTAAAAGAGCATATTGGATTGCTCTTTTGTTTTTGTGAGGTCATCACATTAACTGGAACTAGGACTGGCTGAGAACTCTCAAGAAGGTCTACTTGGGGGAATAGACATCCTAAAGTACATGCATCTGTTCAGTTGTTAGGCAGGCAAGAATATGCTGAGGTGCCACAGAGCTTCTTTTTAGTCTATGAACATCAAGAGACCAAGTGTTGAAAGAACAATGCAGCAGAGGGACTTAAGGTAGAAGGGCTAAGCCCAGCAGAGGGGCTTAGGATCCTATAATCCCTTTGGTGGTTAATGTACTAACTGTGGTACATATTTGGAGTTATTGGGCCCAGGCTGGCTCTGTGAGACCCTGAAAAGGAGCCTGCTGCTCTTTTGACTATCTATCTTGTTTATAAGGGAAAGAGCCAACTTTCTCTCATCTAGATATAAGGAGTAGCCTTGTCCTATGTGTGTGAGCTGAGCACAAATATTTATTTTGTTGGGGGGGGGGTGCCCACACTCTGGGAATTCAAATCTGGGCAGTTTTCTGTGAGCTTGTAGTGAGAGTTGCCTAATTGCATGATTGAATGTTGGGCTAGTTTTTTTTTTTTTTTTTTGGTACCGGAGATCGAACTCGGGATCTTGCACTTGTGAAGCACCACTGAGCTAAATCCCCGGCCCCCATCACTGTCTTTAAGGAAGGATTATAGGCAACTATGTGGGAGTTGGATACATTTATCTGGGGCCCAGTGGAGGCTGGTATGGGGGCTGCATAGTGGGCCACAGAAATAGGGGAAAGGCATATCCAGCAACTTTTTGTTAATGTAGGGTTGGATCAGTTGAAAAGGTGATAGGTAAAATTAAAAGTGGGATACAAGTACCTTATCCCAGGCAGAATAGGGATGGTAGATTGGGTCACTGAGTTGACACTAACAAGCAAAGACAGAAACAGAAGAACAAGGTTTGGATAGGTGAAGACTCTTGGAAGGTGCCTTGGAGCCATAGTTCATGTACCAGAGGTATAAAGGTGTCTATTGGCAAGGTAGAATTAGAGTGGATGGAGTACACTATAGGTCAGACAGAAAGTCAAAGGTAAATTGGATGAGGTAGGAGTAGGAGAGAGACATGAAACCCTGAGATAAGTTTTTTGGGTCTTGAATCTATTCTTAGGATGGGGCTAATTTTTTTTTTTTTGGTACTGGGGATCGAACTCAGGTCCTTGCACCTGAACAGCAGGCAGTGAAACCACTGAGCTAAATCCCCTGCCCTAGGATGGGGCTAATTTTTAACTAGAAGGAGCAAACCTAGATGCTTATCTCACTTAAAAGTGAAAATGACTCCACACCTCAGGGAGCTGAAAGGTTAGATGACACCAAAGGAAAATCAGGATGAAGATTCCTAGCAGGTGGTATAATAGTCCTGAGTCTCTATTGATGATTACTTATCTTTTATAGAAGGAGATGGCATCTTTTAAGAGAGGAATGTTAAGTCTTCTACTGGTTTCTAGGAGTATCTGGCAAGTGATCCCTCTCCTGTTGGCCTGTCTGGTGAGACCTTTTTTTGGTTACTGATCATGGTTTTAGGTGAGATTAGTGGATCCAGGAATCATGTCCAGAGACCTTAGCCACTGAGGGAGTGGAGAAAATTATCATATGGGGTCCCTCCCACATTGAGTCAAGGGAAGGAGTGAAAGTAGGCAAAGACTTTACTAGGACCAGGTCTCCCAGATTTAAAAGAGGGGTCTTGTCTTCTATGTAGGCTTCTATGGGGTATGATTCTATGTTTTTCTAGAGGCCCCTCTGGAAGTGAGACAGAGAGGTGATGTGTTTCACCTGGGCAGTTACTTCTGGATCTAATAAGAAATTATTGATAAGAAAAGGCCTCCCAGAGCCAGATGTAGTGGTGCATCCAAGTAATTCCAGCACTTGGGAGGCTGAGGCAGGAGGATCACCATGAGTTTGAGGCTAGCCTAGGCTACACAGTGAGATCAAGGTCAGTCTGAACTACATAGTGAGACCTTGTCTCAAAAAACCAAAAAGAAAGAGAGAAAGAAAGAAAGAAAGGAAGGAAGGAAGGAAGGAAGGAAGGAAGGAAGAGAAAGAAAGAGGGAAAGGAAAGAAAAGAAAAAGAAAAGAAAAGAAGGGCTGTTGAAACTCCCTGAGTATCTGTAGCCTGGAAAGATGAGGCAAGAGCCTCTTCAGTCTCTGAAGAGTATTGGGGCTTAACTTCTAGGGCGTGTTCCCAAAGTAAGGGATTTAAAGTGGCCTCTGGGAGGGGCACTCATGTTGCCATTCAAGCTTCAGTATTAGCTGCCCTATATCCTTCTGCTATTTCATTAGCTCCTTTCTGGTGCCCTTACTGAATTACTGCTGTTTCTCGAGGGAGAAATACATATGTAGCAAATGGTCAATTTCTTGGTGATATTTTATTAGGGACCCTGTGGCTGTGAGGAAATTTCATTCTTTCCAAATTACAGCATGAGCATGAAGGACCAGAAAGGCATTTTTCTGTATATATGTTAGCTTTCTTCCTTTTGTTTAGTTCGAGAGCCTGGACAAGACCAACTAGTTCTGCTAGCTAAGAGGTTATTCCCAAGGAAAGAGGTGAGCTCTCTATGACTTTTGTTAGGAATACCACCACGTATCTTACCCCCAAACACCCTGTTCTACAAAGGAGCTCCCATCTGTGAAAAATGTTGTCTGAATTCTTTTTGGGGGGGGGGGTACTGGGGATCGAACTCAGGTCCTTGTGCTTGTGAGGCAGGCGGCAGAACCACTGAGCTAAATCCCCGGCCCCCAGTCTGAATTCTTTAACAGGTGGTCTTTCAAATCTCCCCTTGTGGCATAAGTTTCTAATACTACCTGGCTGCAATCATGGGTTAATTCCCCTTGTTCTTCTGGGAGAAAGGCAGCAAGGTTTAGAGAAGGGCAGGCTTTTATTTGAATGGCAGGTTCTACCAGCAGCATAGCTTGATATTTCAAGAATCAGCTGTCTGAGAGCCAGAGGCTTCCTTTGGAGGACAGCAGCTTGGAGATGTGATGAAGAAAGTATATGGCCAGGTCATTACCTAAAGTAAGCTTGGTAGCCTCTGGAACTAGCAGGGCAACAGCAGCAATTGCCTGAAGACAGGCTGGTCAGCCTTTGGCTACTATATCTAGTTCTTTGGTTATAGCCTTTTAGTTTTGGTCAGTACTCCCAGGGCCACCCCTCTTTTTCACATCACATATAGATTAAAGCAGTGGTGGTGAACTCATGGCACACATACCTCATTGGGCTCTTTGTATCACCAAAAGCTCTAAAAGGTTCAACATCACTGGATTAAAGGCTCTTCCTATAGGGAGGCTAAAGGCCAAAGCCCTGAGGAGAGCCTTTTTTATTTTTCTTTTTTCATTTATTTATTTATTTTACTTTTTTGGAACAGGGTCTCACTTATTAGTCCAGGCTGGCCTTGAACTCACTGTGCAGTCCAGGCTAGCCTCAGAATCATGGCAATTCTCCTCCTCGGCCTCTTGAGTGTTGGGATTACAGGTATGTGCCACCATGTCTGATGGGAATTTTTTTAAATGTTTCAAAGCCTAGTCTTCCTTCGGATTTCTAGGATGTGGGTTTTTTGTGCCTGTGTATCTTTGATTCTTCGATAAAATGGGTGAGCTATTTCCCCATATTCTGGGATCCATAGCTTACAGAAGTCAGTGGTACTCAGAAATCCTTTTAGCTATCTTAAACTTTTTGGGATGGGGAAGCATAAGACGGACTCAGTCCAATCTTTAATCAAAACTCTAGAGCCCTCAGATATAGTAAGGCCCAAATATTATATAGTGGACTGGCAAAGGTGAGCCTTACTCTTAGACACTTTGTATCCTCTGTCTCCTGGAAAATTGAGGAGGGGGCCCAGGATTTAGCTCAGTGGTGCTGCCACCTGCCTCACAAGTGCGAGGTCCTGAATTCAATCCCCAGTACCATAAAAAAAGAAAGAAAGAAAAAGAAAATTGAGGAGGGCCTAGGTTCCCTTTTGGGAATCTTCCTTAGTTGGAGCACATGCCAACCTACATATTGCAGAACCTTAGTCTTGGGGTATGAGAAGTCAGAAATGTCTCATGACAGGGCCTGTCCAAACAGGAGAGGGCTATTCCAGAATCCCTGTGGGAGGACAGTCCACATAAGTTGGGTCATTTTGTCTAAGGATTCCTCAAAGGCAAACAAGAACTGGGAGTCTAGGTGTAGAGGAATGCAAAATAAAGCATCCTTTAGATGTAACACGATGAACCATTTAGATCCCTCAGGAGTCTGGATCAGCAGAATATAGGAGTTGGGAACCAGAGGGTGAATGAGAATCACAGCCTCATTAATAAGTCTGAGGTCTTGTACTAGCCTTCACTCGTTGTTGATCTTTTGGACTCCCAGGATTGAGGAATTGCAGGGGCTATTAGAGTAGGTCAGGAGACCCTGGGACTTAATTTTTTTTTTTTTTGGTACCGGGGATTGAATGGGACTTAAAATTTTTAATATTTTTTAGACCTTCTCTAGCCTCTGGCCTTAGGGTATATTTCCCCTGATGTGGGAAGGAGGCTGAATGCCTAAGATGGATTTCTACTGTCTGAGTAGTTACAGCCCAATTGAGTTTTCCTGCTGAAGCTCATACTTCAGGGTCAGGAGAAGAGTTTGTCCTGGGGCTGTCAGTATAGTGATGTCCATCTGAGCCAGGAGATCTCATCCTAGCAGCAGGATAGGGCTTTCTGGAAAAACCAAATAGAAGTGGGAGATTAGAAGGGCTCACCAGCTACAGTTCAGTTAAAATGTAAAAAACTGAGTGGCTGCCTTTCCTGACACTCTCCTTATGGTCTTGCTTATGGAGAGAGGGAGCCAGCACTGGAGCAAAGGACTGACAGAGCAGCACCAGTGTCGAGCAGGTAGTCTACTGTTTGTTCCTCCACTGTTAGCGTTACACAGGGCTCCTGGGGGTGATGATCTGGGTTCTAATAGCCACAAGGGAAAGCCCTGGGCCCCTGCAGTCCTGCTGAACCATTACATCAGAATGGTTCTGTCTCTGGGACCTTTGTCCTTGGGGACAAATAGCCTCCCAATGGTCCCCTTGGCAATTAGGACAAGGGCTGGGCAGAGGCCAATTGCACTCCCTGCTGAAGTGTCTCATCTTTCCACATTTGTAACGTCTACTCATGGAAGATTTCTGGGAACCCCTAGTTGGGGGTCTGTCAAACAGCCACAATTAAGGCACCATTCTTCCTATCCTTTCAGTCCTTTTCCTTGGCCTCCTGCTGATCTCAATTGTAAAAAACCATGATGGCTATTCTTACGAGATTATCTAGAGTGTGGTCTGGTCCCATAGCTAACTTCTGTAGCTTTCTCCAAATGTCAGGGTTGGACTGAGTAATAAATTTATCTCTCAAAATAAGTTGTCCTTCAAGCAAGTTGGATCATATGAAGGTATGTTTGATTAAAGCTTCCTTGAGTCACTTGAGGAAGGCTAAGAGACTCTCTTCCTTTCCCTGGATCACCATAGACAGTTTAGAATAGTTTAGAGGTTCGACTTGGGTCCTGCAAAGGCCCTCTAACATACAATTCAGGAAATTTCTGTGTCTCCAGAACCCTCATCTCACCTGGCCATTAGGGTTGTATTGGGGCTCCTCATGGTGATCTGCTATGAGCCCTGTCTGGATATGGGTTTCAGGTGGTAGTTGGGCAAGGTATAGTTAATCACCATAAATCTGTGCTGTTCCCAGAGCTTCCTCTCTGAGTCAGAGAGGGTTTGCTTTTAAAGGAGCATCACAGCTCTCCATGAAAGCTCAAAGTTATGGGATAGTTCTCTGAACACTTCTATTTATTTGGGTCCTCTGAGAACTTGCCTAGGTCTGCTTTGATCTGTCAGAGGTCTCCCAGGGGGAAAAGGATGTGAGTCTGCATGGGAGTCTCCTCTGGCCCTGGCCCTGTCACCTGGAGGGTAAGCAAAGTGAGGATTCCCTGCTCTTGTCCTGTATTGAGGGTCCAGGATAAGGTGGACAGAAGGGCTCTTTATGAGGGTCCTCCTGGAAGGGGAGAGGATGAGGGCAGGATGGCCCTTCAGGAAATTTTTCCTAGGAGGGTGAGTGATCTCTCAAGGTTGAGGGGTTAAAGGCTGTTAACAGAGCAGAGTTTATGCAACATGACCTGCAGAAGTCAGGTTTGTCTCTCAAGGCAGAGAAAGCCTACACACAGGGAACTTTTGGCCATTTACCCTGCTTTTTGCAAAATTGGTTTAATTAGGGCTGGGGGTTTAGCTCAGTGGTGCTGTGCCAAACTCGTAAGCACAAGGTCCTGAGTTCGATCCCCAGTACCAAAAAAGAAAAAAATTGATTTAATTAGAAGACTGTATTGTAATTGCTACTCTCTCCCTCTGGCCACTTCATCATCCAAAGGATAGCCAGGCCAAGTGCAGGTACAGAAGATTAGGCACTTTTTCTTCGAGTCCTGAGGGTCAAACAATTGTCATTTCTTAAGGATGCAGCCCAACAGGGAGGTAACTGGAAAGGTTCGAATTTCAGTAGTCTCTATCTGTAAGAAAGGCAGGGAAGAAAGGACACTCTTTTAATATCCTTTATTTCTTTCTCTTTTCTGCCTCTCCCTGCTCACAACAGAAGGAGAGGGGACCCCACTCTACAGGCAATTAGGTGTTCTAGGTGTTGATGCATTATCTAGAAGGGTGTACCCAGGGCCTAATCCTCATAATGGATAATTAGGTCTGGATGGCATGGATTTTGAGGGCTTCCCAGGACTGATGAAAGGCCCTCACAAGGATATCTCTCAGTTCAACTTCCGGTAGGGAGAGGCAATGATACCAGGTAGTCACTTTCCAGGGGGGCTTTAAGGAATTGAAGGAATTGAAGAATATAGCCCATATCACAGTGGAACTAGTATTGGTCTTTACAGTAAACAACTTGACTGAAACTTGGGAGGCAGGTCTACCCTAAGACCTGGTTCTGGTTGAAGAGATAGGCATTTATGAGACAGGTCTGAAGTTGGCTCCCTATGAAAACCAGTGTGGTGTAACGGGACCAAAGCTGAAGAGACTCTCCCTCAGCTTTAACCTTGTCTGATTCCGTGGGGAGTCAGGGGCACTATTTGCCAGGTATGGGCCTCCTGCATGTGGAGGTGGGGCCTGGACACCAGAGACACTGGGGAGGCCAGGATGTTTGTTGGCTAGGATCCTAACCTGTTCTTGGCCTAGTAAGTCTATCGCAACACATCTGAAGAAGAGGGTGTCAGCCATACTGGTGGAGAGAGAAAAGTCCAAATCTATAGCTCAACTTTTTTTTTTTTTTTGGTACCAAGGATCCAACTCAGGACCTTGCTCTTTGAAGGCAAGCAGCGTCACCACTGAGCTAAATCCCCAGCCCTATAGCTCAAGGCTTAATGGAGGCTTATGAGGGGGCTCTGATAGAGAGGTCTCAGATCACCACGTAAAGGGGATATAAGGAAAGCACTGAAAGACTTTACCTCTCACCTCATGGAGGAGTGCAGGCTGAATGTGATAGACAAGTGGAGGTTTCTTTGCTCTATACCCAGTCAGGCTGTCAGTACCCAGCTCCCACCAGAGGATCTTTGAGCACCCACCAGGGAGCAGCCCTGACCAGTCTCACAGTTGTTGCACTGATTTTCACCAGTTCCACATATTCAGAGATCTGCCTCAGAAAAGGAATCCAGCTCCCTGTCTGGCCAACATTTCCACTGTCCTTGAGGGTTAGTGGGGGTTGCAGGGGAACCTGTCCTGTTCTAAATGTGCCTGGCACTCTAGTAGCTTTTAACTGGCAGCAGGGTACTCACTATTTCTTAGAATATAAAAAGGATAGAAAAAGAGTATGTGTGTGATCCCGCCATTCTGCCACACTTACCCCTCCATAGAGAAGTTGAATGCCACATTGGGCACCAAATATGTAACCAACTTACTCCTCCCTCCAGTTCCATGTTTTACAAATAGTGAAAAATGAGATCCATGAATAGCAGTGAGGAACAAACTAGGGGTGGTATATTAGAAAGAGCAAAGAAAAGCTCTCAATAGCCAAGAGGGGCTCCATGGGAGGATGCCACGGAGGTGCCTACTCTAGGGGCTTATAGGCAACCTTTAAGAGAATTTGGTGAGTGCACAAAAGGGGCAGTTTGTCATTGATGGCTGCCATCTGGTGCTATTTTCGAACTTGGCAGATACACAAAAATAAAGGAATGCAATTGCCCCTGTTGCTAGGCTTTTGATGCCAGGAACACAAACTTTATTAGTCCTTTATCCTTTGCATTCCAATTAGGACTTTGTCCCTTGCACTCCAATTTCCCAAGGTTTATCCCAGTTTATTCAAGCCCTTTCCCTAATCTGCCTATTATCTCTCTATCTCCTGGTCTCAGAAGGAAGAAAGGAAAACAGTGAGGGAGGGAGCCTATTATCTCTCTATCTCCTGGTCTAGGAAGGAAGGAAAAAAGAAGGAAAGAAGGAAAGGGAGGCAGTTGACCCCTGACTCTTGGCTTTGGAGCAGCAATTGGATCTGACCTAGTATTTTATAGGGATACTCTTTCCTATTGGTAAGATTTTCCAGGTGTGAACCCTATTGAAAGATAATGCATGCTTCATTAAAAAGGGCAGGTAAACCAGGCATGTTGGTGCACACCTGTAATCTCAGCACTTTAGGAGGCTGAGGCAGGAGCATCACAAGTTCAAAACAAGCCCAAGCAACTTAGTGATTTAGCAAGACTTCGTTTCAAAATAAAAAAGGTCTGAGGATGTGGATCAGTGTAAAGGCCCTGGGCTCAATCCCCAGTAACCCCATCCCCCCCCCTCAAAAAAAGGGCAGTTGTATCTGAGCTAGTATAATGTAAGCAAAGTGTTGTTATAATGAGTGGTATGGCTTTGGAGACAGACAAATCTGGATGTGACTCCCAGATCCGTCACTTACCAAACACCTTTCAGCCAAATTCCTCATCTGTAGAAAGCAGTGAGACAGAAATTAATGCTTCTCAGGATAGATTGGGAAAGAAAAATGTGTATTTGTTGCAACTGTCTGTATGTTTTCTCACAATTAGACCATGAACTCCCAGAGGACAGGGGTCCTGTCTGTGTCATCTCCATGTCCTGAAAACTGCCAGAACCACATCAAGCCAGAGCAGCCTCAGCACATTTTTTCTGCAGCTTCTGGCTCAGTGCAACAGTGCTTATTTTAGAGAGTCTTTCTTACATCCTAAAGGTCTTCAGAAATTGCTCATGAGAATTACCACAGAAGAAGGTATATTTTGCTCCATTGCGATTCTTGCCATATGATTTCAATTTGATATTTTGTGCTACACTTGGATAAAACCAAGCCAGAAAGAATTTTTCACTCTCTCTGCTATACTGAATATTATCCACAGACAATTCAAGAGGCAGACTGCAGAGAAGGTAGAGGTACGTGGCTTTATTGACAAAAAGACTGCAATGGAAACAATAATGGCTTCTCTTGCCACATCTGTCTCTGGCAAAGAACCACAAGTGTCATCAGAGCCCCGATCTGCTGTGCTGTAGACAGGGAACTGTCTGTCCCAGTCACTGAATTGTGAATTTCTAGATGCCAGAAAATGTACTTGTTCCAATTTATTCCTCTGTATTGAAAGCATCATAACAGAAACCAGAACATAGAGAACATTTGACAAGCAATCTCTGTATCACAAAACTTCTAAATGAAAGAGGCAGGATTCCATCCCATGTCAGCTTAAATCACAAAGACTATGGTTGGAGATGGGGATGTAGCTCAGTTGAAGAACCTTTTCCTAACATTCACAAGGCCTTGAGTTTAATCCCAGCCCTGCAAAAAACAGCCTACAGCCTTAGTTGTATTGGCATTACTAGATGCTGGGACTCTCTGCAGCTTCACTTGGTCATTTCCCATGCTACTCAGAATTCCCAAAAGAGTCTTGTTTAGAGCCTGGTGCAGAGATCAGATTATTCCTGCAACAGGTTTTTAAAAAATTTATTTAATGTGACCTGGCACCACTCTAGTTGCTGGGGATTCAACACTAAAGAAAATTGACATTGTCTCTGTTTGTGGAAGCTTAATTCTATTTCAAAAGACAGAAAATAACCAAGCAAATGCATGACAATGCTCACTTAGCAATGCCACATAAGTGCTTAGCACACTGCAGATGAATTAAATAAATCAAAGTGAATAACATTATATCCTGTCTTATTTATCTTATATATGCAATTAATAGTAAACAATACTTTTAATTAAATGGAAGATTGTGTAAGCAAAACAGTGAAAAAAGCTCCTTATATTTTGGGAACAAACATCTGACTAAATAGCTATTACCTTGAGTCTCCTTCACTGTAGGGAAAGGTGGCTCCTAGGCAGGAAAAAGATAGGCTTTATTAAAAATTAGTAAGGAGGGAGTTGGGGATTTAGCTCAGTGGTGCTGCCGCCTGCCTCACAAGTGCAAGGTCCCAAGTTCAATCCCCGGTACCAAAAAAAATAATAAGAATAATAATAATGATGGGGAATCTTTACTAAATGCAGCTTTTGCCTCTACTGTTAGATGCTACATTTAGAGCAATTAGAAAGACAAAGAAAGAGAGAGAAGCCAGTCCCCAAAAGGTGCTGGGCAACACAATTACCATAAGAATTTATCAGAATTTATCAGAAAGAGTTAACAAAGTTTGGAGGAAGCCAGAAACATAAAAGACCAGGATAACCAGTCCCCCTCACCAACCTCTGATAAAATGCAAAGAAGACAAGGGGCAACCATTTAAAGACACATTTAATATGTAAAAGATACTGGGCTGGGGATTTAGCTCAGGGGTTCCACCACCTGCCTCGCAAGCTGAGGACCTGGGTTCGATCCCCAGTACCAAAAAAAAAAAAAAAGCCATTATTATTCCGGTGCCTGCCTTGCAAGGTCAAGGTCCCGAGTTTGATCCCCGGTACCAAAAAAAAAAAAAATGTAAAAGACACATACCTATACATGTGTACATATATGTATATTTTCACTTCAGCATCACTATATTATCACATCAGATACACACATGTCCCCTTTACTTAATCATTAACTCTCTGGCCTTCCCATTGAGTATATGTCCCCAGTCCTGTTTTGGTCTTCTTTCTTTTTTTTTTTTTTTTTTTTGAGGCAGGGTCTCACTAAGTTGCCATGTTGCAAAGATGAGACCCAAACTTGTCAAACTCCTGCCTCAGCCTTCCTGAGTGCTGGTATTAGAGGTGTATGCCTCCATACTGGGCTAAGAGACTTGAGGGTTAAAGAAAAGATAATGTTAGGAAACATGGATCTTAATTTTAGTCCTAGGGGTCAGCTAGAGGAGGAGTGGAGAAAGTAGGGTTCTTTATGTGATGGACTAGTTCAGTTCTGTCTCAGGTTTACATGACTCTATAGAGAAATGGAATCAAACCTAACAATGTACTGTGGGTACCTCATCCCAACTTCCTAGAGCTGAGAATTAAAAATTAAATAGTATGAACTAAAAATAAATTATAATAACAACAAAGATGAAAATACTCAAAAGTAATTGCCTCCTAATTGTTTTATTTTACTATTTTCTATGCTGTTGATGTTATTTTCATTTTTGTATCTGTATTGTGGAAATATTATAGAATGGTCTACTACTGCACATCTCTTCTTGGGCATGTATTCAGTGACTTCGAATTAATAGTTTGAAATAGGTCATGATGAGTTATTTACACCATATGATGGAGGTCAAGAAGTCAGGGCTTGATTTATTGTTAATATCGATTGTCAAAATTAAGGAATTGATGTAAAAATGCTAATAATGCACATTAAACTTCAAAATATTTTGTGTCTGTATCTTATATATTGTGAGTAGAATAGCATATAAAATTATGGAACTATATACTTTTTATCTAACTATATATATACATATGGTCCCATTTTACAAAGAAGTCACTGGAGTCATTGACAAATTATTGAGGGGAGGCTTCCGGGCCCCCATTTCACCTCTCCCAGCACAGAGGAGGTGAGCCATGAGGGTGCCCACAGCACCCCTTACCCCTTGTCGAAATGAGAAGACATGTAAACAAGTCTCAAACCAGACTTCCAGATCACCTACAGCAACCCCAAAGGGAAATGAGATGGAACACTCTGATACTCAACCACATGGACTCCCTGAACTGGCAACAAAAGAGGATCTGGAAAAAATGAAATCAGAAATAATTTCTCAGATAACAGCACAGATTGTGCTCCTAGTGCAAGACATGATTAATAAATCTAGAGAGGAGCTGAGGAACATGATGGAATCCCAACATAGGAAACAAATGGAATCCATAAAACATGCAAACAGATTTCCAGGAGATTAAAAACTCCATTGAAAGTCTACCACAGCAGAATGAGCCAATGTGAGGACAAAATTTCAGATATAGAAGATAAGATTAAAATTAGTGACCAGGAAAAGAAAAATCGGTTTAAAATTGTAAGGGACCATGAGAAATCAATCCAGCAGCTATTAGACGATGCAAAGAAGAATAACATAAGACTGATTGGAGTCAATGAAGAAGCAGGAGAGAGTTCAGATAACATAAAAAAACTGTTCACAGAAGTAATGGCAGAAAACTTCCCAAGCAGAGAAAAAGAACTTGACGTCCTCTTTAATAAATGGTATAGGAAAAAATGGATTTCAACCTGCCAAAGATTGAAACTAGGCCCATATCTTTCACCATGCACTAAAGTAAAATTGAAGTGGATTAAAGATCTAAATATTAAAACAGAAACACTAAACTTGCTGGAAGATAAGTTAGGTAGAACTCTTGAAGACATTGGCACAGGAAAAGATTTTATGAACAAAAACTCAGTAACATGGGAACTAGCACAAGAAATCAACAACTGGGATCTCATCTTATTAAAAAGCTTCTACAAAAGAAACAACCAGTAGAGCTAAGAGACAACCTATTATGTGGGGAAAAAAATTATCAGCTGTTCCTCAGACAAAAGACTACTATGTACAATCTATAAAGAACTTTAAAAAATCAGACCCCCAAATATAAAGACCCAATTAAAAAATGGACATCTGAAATGAACAGACATTTCTCAGACAAAGAAGTAAAAGCAGCAAATAAAAATGAAAAAATGTTCAACATCACTGATCATTTGACAGATGCAGATGAAAACAATGCTGAGATTCCACCTCATCCCAGAAAGAATGGCTGCTATCAAGAAGTCAACTAATAACAAATACTGGCAGGCTTGTGGGGAGAAGCCCTTCTCCAATGGAGAAACCTTCTCCATTGTTGTGGGAATGCAGACTGGTGCAACCATTGTGGAAATCAATATGGAGATACCTCAAAGAACTAGGATTAGAGGTCCCATTTGACCCAGCTATTCCTCTGCTGGGTATCTTCCCAGAAGAATTAAAAGAATCATAGCACAATGATGTATGTGCACCCATGTTTATAGCTGCACAGTTTGTAATAGCTAAAGCTTGGAAACAACCCATCAACTGGAGACTGGATAAAAAAGATGTGCGTTTTTTATAAGATGGAGCACTACTCCATAAAGAATGAGAAACTAGAGACATTTACAGCTAAATGGATGCACATTGAGGCCATACTCTTAAGTGAAATAAATAGGACACACATGTATAAATACCGAATAGTTTCTCTGGTGTGAGAAACTGAAAGTGTACGTAAGGATCAAAATGAATAATTGATAATGTGAAATAGGAAGAAAAGTTCCAAAGGGATAGGAGAAGTGGGAGGGGTATGGGAAAGGAAGGAAGAGAAAGGAAAAAGTATGAGAAAATGAAAAAATGGAAACAAAGTCTTTGTAAATAGGGAGGGGTAAAGGGGTTGAAGGGAGGGCAGGGGAATAGGGAAAAAATAAGTACCAAGTTACATCATGTAAAGGTAAAAGATCCCAATGATGAATGTAACTGTATTGTATACCTAAAATGTACCAATAAACTTAATGAAAAAAAACTATGAGGTAAATAAGCCCCTTTCCTTTATAAGCACCCAGCTTGAGATGTTTTGTACAGCATCAGAAAACAGACAAATACAAAAGTCTTTAGCTTGCTCCCATCTTTTTTTTTTTGTACCGGGGATCGAACTCAGGACCTTGCACTTATAAGGCAGGCACAGTGCCGCTGAGCTAAATCCCTGGCCCAGCTTGCCCCCATCTTAATATGAATTGTCAGGACACTTTGAATGCCCGCCATTGCTATTAGCAGCCACCACAGTTTGTTGTAGTTTCATGTTTAGTTATTTGTCCCCCACAACACACTGAGCTCCACAAGGAGTGAGACCAGGTATGCTCATTTCTGTACACTAAAGCCTGGCATACTATGTGAGGAAAGGGACTGTAACAGCTAGAAGTCTCTGCTCACAGGAGTAAAATGCAGTTAAAAATAATGCATCCATATCAATCTCCTATTTATGTGTCACAGTCAAAGCTGGATGAACATACATGGCTAAAGATTTGAAACTTACAAATGGAGATTTGTTTTCTTTCTTTCTTTTTTATTTGTGTATTTTTTGAGAAAGGATCGTGTTATTTTGCCCAGGAAGACCTTAAACTCCTGGGGTCCAGGGCCTCTCTTGCTTTATCCTTAAAGTAGCTGAGACCACCAGCATGTACCACCATGCCTGGCAGAGATTCTTTTCTTAACATACCAACCAAGTAGGCCAAGATTTCATTTAGACCAGTAAAAAGAAAAATTGAAAATAAAATCGGAAAGCATTGATTTTATGAAAAATTTGCTGTTTTTAAAAATACGTAGACTTAGAGTGACTCTGTCTGAAAATAAAATAAAAGACTAGCCTGGGGATGTAGCTCAGGGCCCAGGTTAAATCCACTGTTCCAAAAGGAGGGAAAAATGACACAGAGACAGGTCGTCTTTTCTGTTTTACATTATTCTTCCTGGTTGTAATTCCTGGAGTGCTTATGTTAAAGGAAAGCATCCCAGCTACGGGGGTTTCCCAGAGATTCTGAGGAGGAAAGCGTCACCAATTCCCTTTGAATTTGTCAAGTGTTACAGTAGTCATACAATAATGTGACATTACGCATTGTATCCACTGGAGGGCGATATGCTGCTGCTAGAATCACTTTCTACAGTGTGACTTGTGAGGACTAATTTTACTTATGATCCATAGTTTTAAATTCTCACTGCAACAGGCACCTAAATAAAAGAAGCCCCTTCGGTAGATGTGCAGATATAGAGGAAAATATGGAAATAGCATTAATCCTGACTCCACTTCCCATTCCTTACTCAAGAACCCACAGTAGGCAAGATTCCCAGGGGTCCTGAAATGCTCCCCATTCATGCTGATTTGTGATTAACATAGGATGTGAAGTTAATGGTTTCTTGGAGAACATGGCTGGTCTCTTTAGATTTCTGTGTGTCTCATTCTGGACAGAGGACAAGATTAGGAGATAGGTATTATTGTGACCAATTTACAGATAAGGACACTAAAACTGATGCCTGAGAAGTTTATTAGCTGGTATAGGAATAGGAGCTGGGCCTTGTCAGGTGCAGTGGTGCATGCCTGTAGTCCCAGAACTCAGGAGGCTGGAGCAGGGGGATTGCTTGAGCCCAGGAGTTGGAGGTCAGCCTGGGCAATACTGTATAGCAAGACTCTGTTTCAATGAAAGACAGAGAGAGGGAGAGGGAGAGGGGGAGGGGGAGGGGAGGGGGAGGGAGAGAGATCTATATTCTCACAGCATCCTGCTTTTCCCTTAGCCACACTGTAGTAGTATAAGCTGATGGTTGTCTCTCAGCCACTGAATGGAAATGATTAGGGCCAAAAGACTGTTTTTCATTTATTGCACTAGCCTAGCCTGGAGAAGAGTGCTGGGTACACAGGGAAGCATGAAATGGAGTAAGGCTGGAGAGAAGAGATTATGGGATGAGGTAGAATGCACTTCTACCTAGTGATTCTCCCATTACCAGCTTGGATAAATGAGGACAGACATATCTGGAAAGACAGAGAAGAAACAGTAATGATGTTGTCTGATGAATGCATTCAGAAAAAAGCATGTAACAACATTCTGTGGACTTGTGGCCTATTAGTTCTTCTACCCTGTCAATGGATTGCTCTCACTCTTGTTTCAAGTGTCCAAAAAATAGTACCTGATAGGATATAACTGAAAGTTTCTAAATTCTAGAATTGAGTACTATCATGACCATTGGTCTCCTTTATTAGTGTCCTGATCTAATAAGAGCAATAATCCTAGTGAATTTCTATTGATTAATTATTGGGTGTCAGCCACTGTGCTGGAGGATTATAAACATGAGTTTATTTCATCCTTACAATGAAGATCAGGTTAAGTTTTTTTTTTTTTTTTTTTGGTACCAGGGATCAAACTCGGGTCCTTGCACTTGTGCAGCAGGCAGCGAAACCACTGAGCTAAATCCCCAGCCCATGGGTAAGTATTTTTTAAGAGATTCTACAAATCTGGATAAGAGCAGGTGGCCCAAATAGCAACCTCTTGTTCTTTCCTTAAATAAGAGATGCCTTACATCAGGGCACACAGACCATAGTCACCACCCATGATGACTAATGGTGTATGCACAAACATTCATATACAGTTTTAAAGTGTTACACATACTTTTGTGCAATAGAAAAAGGCAGTTAACACATAATGCAACATTGAAGCCTTCTTTAGATATAGAGGAATAAACACTGAATTTATACAAACTTTCACAAAGCTCCCTAAGACTCCATTAAATACAGTATCTATTCCTTTCACCAGTGCTTTTGACCCAGTCTAAACTGCTTACTGCTTCTCTCTGTCCAGTTCTCCCACCCTCAGACACCTGGGAGGTGCCTCTCTCCCTCAACAGCTTGTCCAGGGCTTGAGTTCTAGTGCCCTCTCCCATCTCTTCTTCCCAACACAACAGTCCCAGAAAACCAGCTTGGGATCTATAAATTGGATGTCAAGTTGTAAATGCTGTCTGAAACTCCTGTTTGTGTGTGTATTTTTTTTTGGCAATTGGTTACTGGGGATCAAATCCAGGTTCTCACCCTTGCTGGGCAAACACTCTATCACTGAGTGACATCCTCAGCCATTTTTATTTTGAGACAAGATCTCACAAAGTTGCCAAGGCTGGCCTCAAAATTGTGATCCTCTTACCTCAGCTTCATGAGGAGCTGGGATTACAGTGCTGTACAACTTTATGCAGGGAACATAGAGTTTTATGCAAACACACTTATGACAGCTTTGCTCATGGTTAGAGAAGCAGAAAATCAACATGTGCATCAAAAGCATAGCCACCCAGAAAAAGAGAAAAATTCTATAAACACAAATTTCTGTATACAGAAACACTGGTATTGTAGAATTTGGAAGCCATTTTCTTTCTCTTTCTGGATACAATTTGTCATGCCTGGCCTGAATGAGACTTTTGCAAGCAAACATGCTGTTCTCTGCAAGCAACAGGCTATTCTCAGTAAATAAGACAGGCATCCATTAAGAAAATTTAGGACAGAGTATAAAATTTCCCCAGCATCAAAAAGTCCAGTGATTGTCTACACTCCTGCACTGACCACCCTTGGACCCTCAATCCTAAGCATTCCTTATGATCAAAGCCCCCTTTTCAAGCCCTATATAAGCTTGATTTCTCTCCCAGCTAACTGCCGGTCTCTCCCCCCCCCCCCTTCTCTCCCTCTCTCCCTCTCTCCCTCTCTCCCTCTCTCTCTGTCGGCCTATCCACACACAGACTTAACAAATTCAGCTCTTCTCAGCTAGCTGCAGAAATGTGACCCTGATTTCAGTCTCTGTTCACACCTGGACAGGAATAAAGCTTTTTTCTCACAATGCTTGTCTCCAAGTGGCCTCACACATGGCATTTATAACACAATTCATTCAATGAAACATAACATAGGTGTAAGACAAAGTGCAATTTGATATTTTCTGACCACCAATGTGACAGTCTCTCATAGGGCATGTATACATGTTGGTGTCTTCCCTCTCTTCCTTTCCAGCCTCAGCTCAGTCCCTAGGTATTCAAGGACTGGGACAAGCTATTCCAAAAAACAGAGGAATTTGGTAAATGAAGAGATATACTGGAGAAACCAGGTGATCAGTCTCCTTCCCTTTAGTCGGGTGTGGAGGGAACTGGAAAATGAGAGATAGGGACTGAAGGGTGATAGCTTCCTTGTGTGATGGCATACTCATGTTATTTTTCATATACGTGGAAACACATACCAATTTAACTAGTCTGTTTCAAATTTGTTGAATTGGTAAGCCAAGTATGCACATCCAATGAAACATGTACAGAGGAGATACAGACAGTAAGAAAAAGACACTTGGAAAGAGTGTGCAGGACACTTTTGCTCAAGTAGTAGAACATTTAAGACATTTATTTATTTGTACTTTGTTCTTTTGAAACATTATTATAGTAAAAAGATGGCTGAAAACACAAACATTCATTGGAGGTTTATTATATAAATTATGGAATACCAATTTTTTTTATGTCTATGATCCCATTAAGTAAAAACAATGCTATATATCCAAGGAAATGAGAAAATATCCACCACTTATTGTTTGGTTAAATTTCAATTTTATAATATACAACATAGAAATACATATTTTCTATTTATTAAGTACTGTATTTACTAATTTCTGAACACCTAACACATATACAAGATAGATTTTTCAAAACATTAAAGAGGGTATCCAGTGCACAGACATCATTCTTATTCTTGTCTCCTGACCCCTTCCCAGAGACTTACTGAAACAAAACCAACCAAACTACCAACATCATTTGACAAATAAGAGCAATATAGTACAGAATATTAACAAATTTTAAAACATATCATTTAAGGTCACACTAAACAACATGGCTGAAAAAACAAATATCTCTAAGTATGGGAAATGTGTCCACCAAAACACACATGTAAAATCAATGGGGAACGTCCTTATAAATGTTCACAACCTTTGGATGTGGCATTTCTACTAGGCAAAATGCACCAGTTGAAAACATTGCTATTCACAACAGCACCCAAAACTAGAGTACTTAGGAAGAATCTGCAGGTGATTTGTGAATACTCAGTGAAGAGTTTTCAAAGAGAGTGATTTAAGAGAAACCTTGAAAACAATAGAGACGCTGTTTGCTTATTGCACTGTGAGGTTATGTTGTACACAGTCAACCACTACCAAGCAAGTCCTTTGAAAAGAACTGGAAGGGAAAGGGAAAGAGATAAGGAACACCACAGGTTTACCAGTCCAGAACCAGACCTTTTCACACAGTAAAGTTTCCTTTTTTTTGTTTCTTTCTCTTTTTTTAAACAAATACGGGGAGGGGGCGCACGCAGGAGTTTCGGTGTGTCGGTGTCAGGGTCAGGGCTCCTTTCCGGGAGAACAGGAAGGGACTGTAGGGCCGGGGATTTAGCTCAGTGGTTCCTGTGCCTGCCTTGCAAGCACAAGGTCCTGAGTTCGATCTCCGGTACCAAAAAAAAAAAAAAAAAAGGAAAGGACTGTTGCAGTGACTCCACCTGAATGGTCTCCTGCTCCACGCTGCTCACGGTGCCCGTGTCCAGGCAGTGCGGGGCGACGTCGTACACCCGAGGGTCCGACACTGCGGCGTGGAAGCGCCACATCTTGCACCCGCTGCAGAAGGTGTGCAGCGCCGGGTGCGTGTTGGACGAGTAGGGACTGTGCGTTGCTGTCGTCCCCCCGGAGCAGCGTGAAGCGCGAGGCTGGGACGAGGAAGTGGCAGTGCTGCGCGCTGCACTCCACCACGCGCAGATCCGCGGGGGTCAAGGCCGCGAAGCGGAAGCCCCCCGCCTGGTACACCAGGAGTCGCGAACAGGAACGTGGCGGCGCCCTAGCAGCTGAGGCCCTGCAGCTTCCTGAACGTCTCCCAGAGCTCGCACTGCGCTCCCAGGTCCAGCTCATTGGGAATCCGGCCGGCGCCCGCCGGGTTTGGCTCCTCAGTGGCCCCAGGAGCAGCAGATCTTTAGGGCCGGCCTCTTGGCCCCGCCACCACCAGCCCTTCCGCCGCGCCTTTCCCCTCCACCACCTGGCCGCCACCACTCCCTGCCTGCCTCTTGGCTCCCGACCGAAACTTAGACAGGTGGGCACCGCGCGCGGCTCTTGTTCAGGACCGCGACCGCGGCACAGGCAGCGAAAGGGCCACTTTCACCCCCGCCGCTGAGCCTTCGTGGGGTGCCTCAGTCTGCCCGTGGCACCTGCAGCCTTCCAAGCCAGTGCCCACCCATTCCCATTTCCTACTCAATCATGAGCAGCCGCCTACCTGCACCAGCAGGATTGGCCACTTGTTGAAAGTGAGGTCAAGAGACCCGTCCCTTGACCCCATTAAAACACCCTCTGCTCCCTGAACCTCAGTCAGCAGGCAATCATTCACAAAGCAGGTGCTGGGCCCAGCACTAGAGGACTCTGGGGCAAGTGCAGGTGTGTTAGGCTTTCCAAACCCTCGTCCTCCTTTAGAGTCAGCCAAAGCTATACTAGCTAAGAGTTCGGCCCTTGTTCTGAGAGGACTGTAAAAGGGGGGCACTGGGAACCCAGCGGAGGCCCCCAAGCCCACAAGTTGGGTGGGTGTTTGGGGGGGAGCTAGGGAAGACTCCTCTTATGTTTCCCAGCAGCATGGATACTTTAATTATTAAGGAATATTTCCTTTCTGTTCTCAAAAATGTTCCTTGTGATGAAGTCTACTTACACCTATTTCTGCTTTTTCAATTAAGATTTCTTGGGCAGGGGATTTAGCTCAGTGGCACTGCACCTGCCTCGCAAGTGCAAGGTCCTGAATTCGATCCCCGGAACCAGAAAAAAAAAGATTTCTTTCCATCCTACCAATTTATTGTTTGTTTTATTTGGTTTCCTCTGTGTCTCATCCATCTATTTCTCCTTTCCTGGCTTTTCTGTACTTTCCTTGAGCGCTTTATGAGACATTTTCTCAGCAGTTGCTCTCCCATGTAAAATATATGTCTGATCACAGTCCTCTGGTATCCACTTTTCACCAGTACAACTGGACTGTGGAAACCTCAGTTTCATGCAGATGATTTCATCACTTAAAAATTGTCTAAGGTATCACATGGTTTTATGTTTTGTGTTTTAAGCAATTCTTCCTATTTACTTTTGCGGGGATACTGGGATCAAACTCGGGACCTTGTGCTTGCAAGGCAGGCTGTGGCACCACTGAGCTAAATCCATAGCCCTCTTCCTATTTACTTTTAATCCATACCAATTTATGAGTGTGAAGGACTCTAATCCATACATGGCTTTCTCAGCTGTGACAGTGTATGACAGTCTCTTAAAATTCCAGGGCTGTAGTTTGCCCTGTCACTATGGGGAATCATGGTTATTTTACCATTGTTTAAAAGCTGCCCTGCAGCTGAGTGATGAGTCTGTAGTAGAACATTAACTTTACACCTTGTAAGATAGGCACACAGGTAAGCTATGTCATTAAATGATCTAACTGCTTGTCATGTCTTAAAGAATATCATTTCTTTCCCTATCCCAATATAATGTCAAAAGCCCCTTTCAAGTACAAACATATATATTTTAGTCAAATCACCTTGACCACTAACAGTCGATCTTTACACATTTGTTAATTAATTTTATCTGGAAGGACTGTTTTTAGCAATGACAAGGGCATGGGATTTGAGAAAATAAAATGGTGGTTAATGCTTTTAATGTTACAAATAGTTTCACAGTTTCACATAAGCATAAGAAGAATCCACAGAAATGAAAACTGTAAGTTCAAGATTAAATTCCCCCAAATGCATACAGTTGTTACAACAGCTATTACCTTTTCTTCGTTCATATCAGTTATCACTTTTAGTCAATTGCATGTATTAAGCATGATCAATAAACAATGTGAGGAAACTTCTGTCTCAGGGGTAATAGAAATTAAAACAGAGACAAAGAGCACAAATTCACAGGCAAAACTTTCCAATAAGAAGGAATAGAAAGGAACTTAAACTTGAGGAGCTAAGGGGGCACAGTACTTAAGGAAAAAATTAGGCTGACCTGCTCACAAAGGAAGGGGGTTAGGGTTATGCAGGGCTGGCAGGGGTGGGATAAAGTCCAGGAATTTTTACTGCACCTGGACAGAATTTTGATAGCTGTTTTCTATTCCTGTGCAGACCTCTTGGCCTTGAGGAATGAGCAGCCACCTGTTCCCAGGAATTATTATATTCTTTCCATTAATGCACCCATCTCTCATAAACATCCTGGCCTTGTGATAAGGATGGGCCCCCTTAGTTGCTAACAGATCACAAGAGGGTGAAGTGTGGAAGAAAACACAAATAGTGGTTTGAATGAGTAACAGTTTAAGGATCTGGAACTTGTTTGTCCTCTGTCCCTCCGTGGTGATCCTTAACAATTTTATTCTTTTATCTAGTTTATTCTGGGATCAGTTATGGTGAAGCCATCCTGACATTAATGGTGATTCTATTTTGTGAGGTCTATAAGGTTTTTTGGGTGAAGGAGGGGGAAGGGAAAACACATAGCAGACTTTTAATGGGTAACAGGTCCAGAGCTAAAGCCCAGCAGTGCACCTGCCATTGATCTCCGTGGTGGTTTCTGACTGATTGTCTCATGATCACTAGAGGTTTGAACAAACACCAAGTGGCTGGAGGGGTCAGATGTTGATACGAAAATGGCCTCCTGCTAAATATTGGCTGAAGAAAGAAAGAGGGGAGCATATTTCCATTTTGAGAATTAATAAATCAAACCTGAAAGAAATGAAAAGGATTTGCTGAAAGTTATGAACTAAGTAAGTGGAGAGTATAGCATATACTCTGGAATTTGTCTGGTGTCAGCATCCATGTTCTTTTGTGTATCCATCTCTACCTCTCCTAGCCAGTCATGCTGTGCATTGATTTCTGACCTGGGAGACTTTGAGCTGATAAATGACTGTTGAGTTTAGATGCTAATGGTGTAATCATTTACTTGAAACCAATAGAAAACCTGTAAAGATTGTGGCACCTGGATATGGTTGCTGCCACTGCAGGCATATACAAATGCGGGTGGGACTCTGGAACTGGGTAGAGGGTGAAGCCTGGAAGAATTTTGAAGTACATGATAGAAACAACCTAAATCCCAGTGGAGAGACAGGTAGTAGAAATCTGGGCTTTAAGGACATTGCTGGTGAGGGCTTGGAAGAATGAAGGACCTTGATTTTATAAACCAGACAAAGACAGACCAACCATCAAAACATGTTTCATTAAACAATTAAAGGTAGTCTAGAAGTAGATGAAAGGAAAATAAAACCACAGTAATTCATAGAAGGTATAAATAAAGAAATCATGTGGGCCACCCTAGCACCACTTCCATTGCAGAGAAGGTGAGCTGCAAGGGTGCCCAGCAGCACACACAGGACACAAACACACACACACACACACACACACACCTTCAAAATGAGAAGACACATAAAAAAGTCTCAAAACTAGACTTCCAGATCACCTATCCCAAAGGGAAATGAGATGAAACACTCTGATACTCAACCACCTGGACTCCCTGAACTGGCAACAAAGGAGGATCTAGAAAAAATGAAATCAGAAATAATTTCTCAGATAACAGCACAGATTGTGCTCATAGTGCAAGACATGATTAATAAATCTAGAGAGGAGCTGAGGAACATGATGGAATCCCAACATAGGAAACAAATGGAATCCATAAAACAGATGCAAATAGATTTCCAGGAGATTAAAAACTCCATTGAAAGTTTACACAGCAGAATGAGCTAATGTGAGGACAGAGTTTCAGATATAGAAGATAACATTAAAATTAGTGACCAGGAAAAGAAAAATTGCTTCAAATTGTAGGGGACCATAAGAAATCAATCCAGCAGCTGCTAGATGATGCAAAGAATAATATAAGACAAATTGGAGTCAAAGAAGAAACAGGAGAGAGTGCACATGACATAAAAAAAATTCTTCACAGAAGTAATGGCAGAAAACTTCCCAAGCAGGGGAAAAGAACTTGACATACAGATAAGTGAGGCATATAGGACTCCAAATAGCCTTGACCAAAAAAAATCTACACAAAGGCATATAATTGTTAAGATTCCAGAAACCCAACAGAAGAACTAAGTTCTACAAGCAGTTAGAGAAAAGAAACAAATCACATACAAAGGAAAGCCCATCAGAATCACAGCAGACTTCTCAACGCAAACCCTCAGGGCAAGAAGAGCTTGGAGTGATGTATTCCAAGCCCTAAAGGAAAACAACTTCCAACCCAGATTGATGTACCCTGCAAAACTATATTTTAAAATTAATGGAGAAATAAGATACTTTCATGACAAAGATCACCTTAGGAACTTCATGCATACCAAACCAGCACTCCAAAAAATTTTAGACAATATTGTAGGAAAAGATAATGAGGATCACAACCCCAGGAAGCACAGCAAAATGAATCTGTGGGGTGTGACAAGAAATTGAATGCAAAGGGGAAGAATCCAACAAAAAGAAAAAGTCATGACAATGATAAGTCACTATGTATCAGTTATTAATCATCAATGTTAATGGTCTCAATTCACCAATCAAAAGAAATAGACTGGTAGAATGGGTCAAGAAGCAAAATCCAACAATATGCCACACACTAGAAACACACTTCATTCAAAAGGAAACTCCTAGACTGAAAGTTAAAGGGTAGAAAACAATACTCCATGTGACGGGAACTCGAAAAAAAAAGCAGGATCTTTGCAGATCAAGCAGATTTCAAACCAACACTGATTAAGAGAGACAAAGAAGGACACTACCTCCTTGGAAAGGGAACAATCCAAGAGTAAGAGATGACAATCATAAATATATATGCACCAAATGCTAGTGTGCCCAACTCTATAAAACAAATACTAATGGGCATGAAAAATCAAATAAGCACTAATACAATAGTAGTGGGGGACCTCAATACCCCACTGTCACAAATAGATAGATCAACTAGACTAAAAATAAGTAATGAAATACTAGAACTCAATTGAACTCTTGAACAAATGAACTTAACAGATGTTTACAGAGTCTTCCACCCCACTAAATCAGAATACACATTCTTCTCAGCTGCACATGGGTCATTCTCCAAATAGACCACATACTCACACATAGAACATGTTTAAGTAAGTGCAAAGGAATTGAAGTTATCCCTTGTATATTATCAGACCATAGTGCGATGAAATTGGAGATCAATAGCAAAAGAAAACGCAAAAATTTCATAAGCACGTGGAAATTGAACAACACACTTCTGAATAACCAATGGGTCACAGAGAAAAGGAGATCCTGCCATTTGTGACAATATGGATGAACCTGCAGGACATTATGTTAAGTGAAATAAGTCAGGCACACAAAGACAAACACCTCATGATCTCATTTATGTGCATAATCTAAAAAAGTGGATCTCATGGACATGAAGAGTACAATGGTGATAACCAGAGGCTGAACAGTCAACTCTCAGGGAATGTTGGTTAGCAAATACAAAATTTCAGTTAGACAGGGCCAGGGATTTAGCTCAGGGGTTTCGCCGCCTGCTATGCAAGCGCAAGGACCCGAGTTCAATTCCTGATACCAGAAAAACAAAACAAAACAAAATTTCAGTTAGACAGGAAGAATAAGTTCAGGAAATCTACTATACAACATGGTGATTAATAGCATCATTAATAGTAGCACATTAATTACAATTCATGCGTGTATATTTTAAGTGTTCTAATCAGAAAAAATTATGTGAGGGTAATTAGCTTCATTTAACCATCATGCAATGTACACATATATCAAATATGTTGTACATCACAATATATAAATGTTTATTTGGCAATTAAACAAAAGTTTTGAAACAGTAAGAAATAACCAGACATACACATTCAAAACCACGCATTGGATCTCTTCTTCCTATGATATAAAAAAATTAACTCAAGGTGCATCAAAGATGTACATAGAAGAGGAAGATATATCAACCTTTTAGGAGAACAATAAGAGAAATTACTTCTAACCTTCCTTCTGATACTTGAGATGAATCTCAAACATATTTTGGTGGTGTGGAGCTAATTCCTGAGCATCAGACTTAAATTTCCAGTTAGCCCCTGTACATCTTGGGTGTTTTCATAAGCACTTAAAAGGCAGATTACATCTCAAAACTCGATGGCAAATATGTGCAGGCCCCTGTGTCCAATACAGTCATCAGTTCTTCAAAGAATTACACTGGTACTACTCAGTCACCTAACTCAGAAACTTTGCCTCATAAAGTTCTGAATGAGGGCCAGGGATTTAGTTCAGTGGGTCCACTGCCTGCCTCACTAGCGCAAGGTCCCAAGTTCGATCCCCGGTACCAAAAAATAAAAGTTCTGAATGAATCCAGGTTACTGGTTCCAGAAACACCAAGCTACTGAGGAAAAATCAAATGGGTAGAGAGAGCCAGTACCACCTACACTCATAGTCATTAACCTCACAAAGCCTTAGGGTCCAGTAAATTTACTGTAGTATACTAATCAGCTCAGTCTTCCACTTCCTGTAATGAGGAAACTTCTCAAACACCTGATCCCCTAGAACCTGGCCACACCTCCTACTTTAGGGAGAAAATAACCGAGCTCAGGAGGAACTTTCTCAATTTCCTAACACCAAGTAGAAAACACAACTGCATCTATATCTCTTGTTGTTACCTTCTTTCTACTCATGACAGAAATATCACTCTTGATGTTGAAGGATAAGCCTTCAATGTGTGCTTTGAATCTCATCCCTCCTATCTTCTCAGGAATCCTATACTATGAATTATATATTTCCCCCTTTATCCCTTCCTCTCTTTCTTTCTTTCTTTCTTTCTTTCTTTCTTTCTTTCTTTCTTTCTTTCTTTCTTTCCTTTCTTTCTTTCTTTTTTTTGGTACCTGGGATTGAACTCAGGACCTTATACTAGCAAGGCAGGCAGCGGCAGCACTGAGCTAAATCCCTGGCCTTCTTCCTTACTTTCAACCTCTCTTTCTTCAACACATCTTTTCCATCAGGACTAATACATGCTCTAGTAGCACTTTAAAACATTATAAAAAATAAATAGTCAAAAATCCCAAGCACCTTTCTTCTTCCTCACATTCCATCTGAGCACCACCTTATCTCCTCACATTTACAATTAAACTTAAAGTTTTCTACCTTTGTCATATTTCTTTGCCTATTCATTCTAGAACAGGCTTCTCCCTCCGTCCCAAGAAAAATTTCAGCAAAATGCTCTCTCAAGTGTCACGATGATGCTCATGGTATTAAATATAGTGACAATGTCCTGTCCCCATGTTATTGTAGATAGGTAAGTTAATTAGATATCTTGTAGGCAGTTAGACAGGTCCTCCCTTAAGGCGCCAGCCCTCCAGGAGCCAACACAGCAAGGAGCCAACATGGAAAACAATTGAGGTACATTCACTGGTTAACATTATAAAAAGAGGAGGCATTACTTCCCAGGAGGATAGATAGCAGTGATTGATATTCTAAATGGAAAATTCCTTGTATGTGACTTCCTCCCCCATTTGACCCCCATTTAATCAATATTACCTGGATGACTATACTTGTACTCTTATTGGTTGGTCGTGGTTTTGTCCCACCTCATGCTCACCTTGCAAATTTCCATTAGGTCTTATAGTTTTGTCCCACTTTGTACCTGTCAGGTAAAAGAGCCAAAAACCAAGACCAGACCAGTACCACAACAAGCCTTTATTAAGGAGAATGGACAATCTGTTGGGCTGCCTCCTGAACAAAGAATGCAGCAGCCTGGCATGGGTTGGAACATCTTTATAGAGGTTGAGGGGATTGGGAGGTCTGGTAGTGAGGGATTGGAGGGTTGGTGAAGTGTGCCATCAAGGGATTGGAGGATCTTGTGACATCACTAGTTGCCAGGAAGGGAGCAAATATCAGGTTACCCTTTTGGCGAGAAGAGGGGCATGTTGGGAAGAAGAAGGTTGTCTTTTGGCGGGAAAAGCCATTTTGGGGGCTGGGTTTAGGCAGGAATGCAGTGGATTGTCGGAAGAAGAAAGGGAGCGTGTGGCGGGAAGTGGGGCATTATGGGAAGGAGGAGGCAGCAATTATATGTATCATTTTTAAGAGAAGGAAATCTATCAGCACCCACCTCACCTCATGGCTTTGCTGTATAAAGCATCTTTGAAAAGTGGAGTGGGTGGGCAACCCACTTTCTGGTCCCCCTTCTGTCTCTCAATAAATTTTTCCTATTCTTAACCTCCGTTGTTCCTAGAATTCATTCTTTGATTTTATAGAACATGAACTCTTGCTTCAGATATCTAGTAGGTTTGGGAATTACATCTCTTCCCCCTGTATCAATGTCACCCAATGTATCAACAGCATGAAGAGGATCTAATACTGCTTCCTTCCTAAAAAACTACTATTCATCTCTCAGTTTATTGTTTTCTTCTGAATGAGCCATATTTTCCTGTTTCTTCGCAGGCTACGTGTGTGTGTGTGTTTGTGTGTGTGTGTTTTGTTGAAAACTAAATATTTTAATATTATAATGTGGCAATATTTACAACCAGATTCTCTATTTTCCCTGGGGTTTTCTATTCTTGAATTCTAAATGTTATAGTGATTCATTTATATAGAGATTTTTCCAAACTATTCTGAGAGCTTGCACTTCTTCCATGTCTGGTCATTGAAGTCTCTGTTCCTTTAGCTTTGATTCAGCTTGTGTTTTGACAGCAATGTCTTTGAAAGCCCAGTGCTAAAATAAATAAATAAATAAACACATACACACACACACAATACTTCTAGTAGTCTTTGTGGATTTGTTCTGGGATGGGGCACTACTGTAACGCTTAGCTAGGTCTTTTACAAACGTGCCTTAGCTTTCACTTCCTGCTTCCAATGAGTCCACAGGTCACTCGAAGCTTTGCCTGAAGTCTCTGGGTAGATATTCCTGGCTTAAATGGGTTGCACTTGAGTTAAGAAAAATTGTCTTGGGCTGCACATAAAATATAAAATGTAGGTAATGTATGTGAATAACAAAACTTCCTTTGTTTTTTTAAATTTTTATTACAAAACAGGCTTGTCTGACCCATGGGTTGCAGGTTGGACACACCTTAGTAGGGTTTTCTCAGATCTTAGCAAGCATCACCTGTGGCCATGCACCTAGCTTTCTCCACTCCTGGCACACACTGGTGCTTCTGAATGCTCCAATTTGCCAAAGAAAATCTCTCTTCCTACCTTTTGCTCCCAGTCTCTAGGCCATCCTTTGCAAGTTTCAATCGTAATCTTTTGACTCAAAAAGCTATAGTTTTTTTTCTGTTTGTTTACAATGTTTTCAATAATTCTCCATCATGTTTCTGCCCTGAGTGAGTTCCAAGATAAGCAAAACAGAGAGGAATATCTTGCATCTCTCCTTCACACAGCAAACAGATAGGCTAGAACAATCAAAGGAATTTTTGAATAAGGTCTCCTCTGCTCCTTCCAGTATTAAGTACCAATGTTCTACATTGTGATTATAGACTGCTGTACTCAAGAGCTCCACCAAATCAGAGAAAGATGCATCAAGGGCAAATAAAAATGCCAAAAGTTGTCCTTCCATTTTGTTCTTCTGGATACTCTTTTTTTTTTTTTTTGGTACCAGGGATCGAACTCAGGACTTTGTGCTTGCAAGGCAGGTTCGGTGCCACTGAGCTAAATCCCTGGCCCTTGGATACATTTTTAATGGAATTAGAATATACATGTCAAGGAATTCACCATGTTAACCATTTTTAAGCTTATAACTCAGTGGTATACAAGTAAACTCATATTGTTGCACATCTATCCCATCTCTCTGGGTTCTCAAAACTTTATCTCAAACAGGTATTTTGTAATTAATTCACAACTCCCTATTTCTCCTCCTGGGGGCTTCTGGTCACCTCTATTCTACTGTCTTACTGTATGAATTTGCCTACTCTAGGTGGCATCTTATATCAGTGGAATCCTAGCTTGTACCTGCATAATTACTTCACTTGCATAATGTCTTTGAGGTCAACCCATGTGGTGACATATTGCAGGGTTTCATTCTTTAAAGCTAGATAATATTACATGTATATCCTATATATTCTTTACCCATTTACCCATCCATGGACATTTAAGTCCATCTCTGCAACTACAGGCTGGCTGTTGTGAAAAGCACTGCCAAATAAGTCATTCACAGGAGGATAAATGTTGCATGATCCCCCAGGTGAGGAATCTAAAATAAAAACTCATAGAATCAGAGAGTTAAATGGTGGAACTCAGGGGCTTAGGTGGAGGAGGGAAAGGCCAGTTTTGCTAACCATCAAGCATAGAGTTTCAGTTACGCAAGATGAGTAAGTTTTGGAAATCCACTGTACAACATTGTGACTGTAGTTTACAACACTTAAAATCTGCAATGAAGGTAGATCTTGCATTAGTTGTTCTTGCACTGTACTGTAAATGACATTTCCTCAGGGAGGTCATCCTCTCCTGAAAGTAGGTCAGGTCACCATGTCATAGCCCTGAGGGGGCTTTCTCCTCAGGTCACATACTACGACGAATTAAAACAGGAAGAGCAGTGTTTGCCACATAGCAAACACTCAGTAAAGCTCACCATCATTATAAATTAGGCATATATAATCGTGCCATTTTCAACTTTTTACCTCATTTAATGTAATTAGATCTGTTCTGGTGTTAGAGTGCTGAACGAGAGAAATTAACACAAATGTTATTGGGATAAGTGGGCGTATCCCCTCCATGCTTCAAGATAACAGGAAGACAGACAGACACTGATTCCTTCTGTGTCCAGAGCCCAAGCAGGTGGTAGCTTTGCTAAATGTAATCAGGAGGGATGAGGACCAATGCCTTCGAGAAGCTGCCTCTTGAAATGGCGGACCGCCTGGAAATGACCACTGCGCTTCTCCCCAGGACTCAAAAAGCCGGGTCCAGGACCAAGGCAGAGAGCAGATCCCTCCTTTCCCTGGGTCCCTCCCCTTGGACATTAGCTGGGGCGGGGTGGGGGCGGGGTGGGGGTGGGGTGGTGGGGGTGGTGGTGGCGAATCTCCTTGTCCTACACTGGACCATCTGCAAGTGCCTCGGGGCTGGGCAACTTCCCCGCTGGGGTTGGACGGAACGCCAGAGAAAATTTTCAGCCTGCCCTGCCTGCAGGCAGTCTGCAGACAAGGTGACCAGGCTGCTCAGAAGCCCCATGTTTACTAGCAAGCTGATCGGGAGAGAAACCTTGGGGCACTGCCTGGAGTGCGTTCCCTCCCTCCCACTGCTGCTCTTGGAACAACTTCCCTTTCCTCTCTAAAATGCGGAGAGGTCAGCTTTTCTTGGTGTTCCAATGGTTGTGTCGGATTTCTTACCTAGCCGCAATAGGGAAATACTGGCAGGACTGAAGTCATCTCTGGATGGGGGTGGGGTGGGGGCGGGAAGCCAAAATTCAGGGGGCAATATGAGAGGCTCCTGCAGGAGTTCAGTGCACCAGCCTTTTCTGTGACTAGTACCACCCACCACCACACAGTGTTGCCCACCTAGCCACCTGCGTTTTGTGTGGCTTTAGGCAACTCACATAAATCCTCTCAAGCTTGATTTTCTTCTTTTGTGGCAAGGGGATTACAACCCCTGCACCAGTGAATTCCTGTGGAAATCGAATGTCATGATGTCTGCAACTCGCTTAGCACAATGCCTGGCCCTGGGAAAAAACTTATTTAGATGCTCAAAAGGTAAAGGTGGCAATTTGCCCCATTTTGTTTTCTAAATCACCCTAAATTGAGCTTATGAACCCTTCGACATAGTGCCTTTTCTCTGTCCCTCCCTTCAGAGCCAGATGTCCTGAGAGAACATAGGTTGCCCCTTCTCCACCTCCTTCCTGTCAGCCTGCACCTGTCACTCTATCACTCCTCCACCCCTCCTCCAAGGCCTTCATTACCTATTAACACCAAGTACCTCGGGGTTGTCAAAGGTGATGAAAATTGTCCACTAGTCAGTCAGCCTCTTGACCTTCCTTCCTCCTCTCATGCTGGGGAGTGCTCTTTCCTCCTAGAAACATTCCTATCTGTTGACTTCTGTGCTACTACTTTCCTGATGATTTCTTACCTTTGTGGCCATTGGTCTATTTGTGGTGTAACATCCTCCTCCTCTACTCAGGCCTTAAATATTTGAGTGTTTGGGGACTTTGTCCTAATGAGGCTACTTGTCCTCACTCCATGTGAGCACTCCATGCTCACTAAAGCAATGCCATTTATATTCTCACCTTTAATTGCTATCTGTTAGCAACCAAGGACAATTATTTTTCAGCCCACACCTCTCTACAGAGCTCAAGGCTACAATATCCAAGTCATTATCCAGTGTATCCAAATGAACCATTTCAGTGGCACCTTAAACTCTGCAAATGCATGCTCTTTCTCCTAAATTTGGTTCTCTTTCTGTTTTATCATCACATTCAATGTTATGGGAGTCTGCTCAGATGCACTTCTCAGCAATCTAGACATTATCTTTTTCACCTCTTTTTCTTGCCTTTCATATTCTACTCTTTGCAAGTATTTAGTATTTTCTCCTAAATGTGTATCAAAATCATCCATATTTTTCTTGTTTGTTTTGTTTTTTTGGTACCGGGGATCGAACTCTGGACCTTGTGCCTGCGAGGTAGGTGCCGGAACCACTGAGCTAAATCCCTGGCCCTTCATCCATATTTTTCTATTTTCATTACTACTATTCTTGTCCAAATTTTTATCATATCACGTTTTAACTAAACATTTTCTCATCTTCTCATTACCCATATTCATCCTGGCTTTTCTCCAATCTATATTATCCCAAAGGATGTTGTTCAGACAAACTTTAGACACACACATACACATGCACACACACACACTTACACCACTTATTTACATCTAAAATATCTTCCTTTTCTTTTAGGACAGAAGCCAAAATATTTAACGTGACCTATATCCTCTGTTTACTCATTAGGATCAAGACTAATATGAGACAAGGGAGGCACTCATAATACAAAACTTTTAGGAATTCACATTCAGAATCGTACAGGTGGAGAGCTGACTATTGTGAATTCTCTGGAACTAGCACAGTGCTTAGTATGTGGTAAATGTTTGCAAGGTTCATGTGGCAAAAAGAGAAATTTGCATTGTTGATAAACTAAAAATAAATGTTGACATATGTACATGTCAATGCCCTTCAGTTGAAGAGCACCAGGAATATACAGGTAATTAAACAAATGGAGTTTAGTACTCATTGAAATGAATTAAAAGGCATGTCATGTGGAACTATAGAATGTTTCAGAAATATGTTAGAAAGAACCTGTTATAAGATTTGGAGTTTGCTTATGTCTACCACGAGAACCACATGGCCTCTGAGTAAGAGGCCAGTATTTTAGCAACAGGGAGCTGTACCTGTGTCAGATTAATGCCCAGATGTCAGAAATTATCTTCCCCCATATTACCAAAGAGCAGAACATTTTGGAGGAAAGTGACACAGAACCTGAAATGGTGGGCACGATCAGGCTATGCAGGGCCTGGAAGAATGTTAGTGGAGTTGAACTTCATCCTAACAGCAAGAGGAAACAGAGAAGCAATTCACTTAACTCTATGTGACAAGGAAGGTGAGCATGGTGGTGCAAGCCTATAATCCCAGCACTTGAGAGTCTGAGGCAAGAGGACTGCCACAAGTTTGAGACCAGCCTGTGGTGAGTTACATAGTGAGCTAAAGGCTAGGTTGAACTGTACAGTGAGACCCTGCCTCAAATAACCAAAAAAAGGTTAACATTTGGAGAGCTGGATCATTGCATAGTGAATATTAATACTGAATTAATACTGAATATTAACTGCTTTATACCTTACATGAGTTATTCTTGTCAGCCTACAAATATGTTATAATTTCTCCTGTGTTGACTCCCACATTTTTCTCCAGCTGTTCCTCTCTGCCATCGTATTAATGGTGAGAGTGAATGTAACATATGCTGGGATAAAACCAATGAAAATAGTATATACAGATATGATGGAACTTTGATGAATGAAAATAAGAGCTACCCAACCCTATGAAGGAGGAAGGTAGGTGGAAGAAAGATGATGATATTCTGGGTTAGTGATGTGAAAACTGCCAGAACCTATAACCACTGCTGTTTCATGGAAGCACAAAAATGCTCACACACCCCCCACCCCCCACCCCCCCACACGAACTGTCTTTGTGTACAGACAGTGTGGCAGTCAGGTCCAAAGTGAAACATAGCTAGAAGAGAGACACAAACCCTGAGTCCTGTCTCTTCAAGAAAGCCTCATTCTGCACTTCCTGTGGGAAGTGGATCTCTGTAATGCACTTGGTTGCCATGGGAACTCAGGTGCTTGATCCTGCTTCTGGGAACCACTTATGCTTCATCAAACAAACTTTCTTCAAGCGGGATTTATAATGGTTAGATGTGTTGTTGAGAACTTGCTGATATTATCTGCAGATGGCTAAACAATGAGCATATTTGGGCTTTAAAGCTGCTCTGGGACAGTGTCTCCAAAATTGTAGGAGGAATGACCCTGTTTGATATGTCATGCTCCATGGTGCTAACTCTTGTGATGTTTTCATGTGTTCTTTATACTACCTTTGCACTATTTTAATGAAATATTTCATAATTACATGCATTATATAATACAAGTTAATTGATAATACAATGTTATAGTCCAGTTGCCATGCTAAGCATTTTCCATGTAATATCTTATTTAAGCTTCACAAAAACCATATGAGTTTTTTATCTTCACGTTACTAATGATGTATCTGAAGCCCTCAAGGAGTTAAATGATGGCACAAAGGTAATATAGAGTCATACCCAGAGCACAGCTTGCAAACAGGACACAAGTTTGGAGGGAGTGACAGCCTTCATGGTTCAGGCAGACAATTATCTGACCCACAGGGGTAAACTGCTTGGCTGCTCAGAGTCAGGCTAACTATACTATAGGGGGAACTATGTGGACACTCTGGATTAAAGCTATAACAATTGTGTGAAGATTTTTATTTTTATTTTGGTTTTTGTGGTTACTGTGTGCTTGCTCCTTTGTTTGACTTGGGTCACTTTGGTTACTTTTTTCCCCTGTATTCATTTTTTCTGTTTTATTCTCCTGATTCTTTATTGTTTTATTATCATACTTTACATTATGGGGGGGGGGTTACCAGGGATCGAACTCAGGACCTTGCACTTGCCAGGCAGGTGTGGTGCCACTTTACATTATTCTTTAGGGTTTTCCCCTTTGAGCTGTTCCCTCTTTTAGTGCTTCTTCTCTTTTCTGTTTTGGCTTTCTTTCCTCCCTACTCCTCTTTCTCCTCTCTTTCTCATATTCTTGCCTCTTTGACTTCTCTCTCCTCTTCACCAGCATAAATATAGCCTTGGCCTGTATAAGTGAATTTCAGAATAAGAATTAGCCAGTGAAATAACTTAAACATTACCATTAAAAAGCATGTCAGGGTAAATGTGAACAAAATTGGCCTTAGAAGATCTAAACAAAAGTACCAACAAACATATTAACAGGTACCAACAATCTCACAACCTCCCTCTATCTCTAAATACACTTTAACCCATCTGCATACCTCCTCCGGACTATATAAATACTTGCTCAAACCCCCTCAACACTAATCCTTTACACCAGCTATAAAAATACACCAACTTCCTATTTTTTACCAATTGACATTTCTTTTACCTTGCTTTCTTCCCATCGACATCACCCTTCCTTATGCCCTTCCACTCTCCTTCCCTTCACCCTCCATATCCCAGATTAATCACAAACAGCATTCTGTATAATATAGTCTGTAAGGAGCATTAACACAAAGGAGAGACTTACAAAAGAAGTTTTGATATTTATGATTGATATATGGCTGGATCCATTGAAGCTGTGATAACCAGTAGAAATTCTCGCTTTACCGAACAGTTACAGGGACCAAAATAATTAAAGAAAGTGAAAATAGAAGGGAAAAATGGAAACAAAGCTTCTTGTGCATAGAAAGGGGAGGGGTCTTAAGGGGGAGAATGGGATAAAATAAAATAAAATGTAATAAAAGAAACAGAATTTGGAAATTTAAAAAAATAAATAGGTGGAAGTGGTAAATAATAACTCTTTTAAAATATTTTATTAGTACATGTTTGCAATTCACGCAGTTTACAGTCATTTTGGGAGTGGTTATATGTACATATTACAACTTGCTTTTTTTTTTTAAATCCCCTTTTCCTTCCCTCTTCCCTGCCCCCTCTTCCTCTGGTTCCCCATCCACATTGTCATAATTATTTGTCTTAGCTTATGGTATGACATACAGTGTTTACATTAATGGGCATTATTAGGTTCCTGTATATGGAACATCTTTATTCTTATTTCCTCTTCACCTCCTCCTCACACCTCGCCCTTGTTCTCTTGGACCACTTCCCTATTGCAAGAAATCCATTCCTTTTCACTTTTTATCCATCCTTTATCATTTTCTTTGTTTGTGCTTTGCCTCATGTAGATATCATATGGCATTTAAGCTTCTGCATCCAGTTTATTTCACTCAAGATTATATTTTCCAGGTGAATCCACTTTCTTACAAATGTCTCAAATTTGTCATTCTTTATAGTCTTATAACCAAGTAGTATTCCATTTTATATACATACCAAATTTTCTTTATCCAATCATCTGTTGATGGATATGCAGGCTGCTTCCAGGATTTGGCTATTAGAAATTATGCTGCCATAGATATTGGTATGCATGTATCACTGTGGTATGATGACTTAAGCTCTTTGGGAAAGATATCTAGCATGGGGATAGCTGGGTCATATGGAATTTCTAATTTCAGTTCTTTGAGAAATCTCCATACTGATTTCCATAATGGTTGTACTAACTTGCATTCCCACCAACAATGCAGGAGCTATGCCAGCATTTGTTATTTCCTAATGATTGTCATTCTTTTGGAGTAAGATGAAATTTTTTTTTTTTTGGTACCCAGGATTGAACTCAGGACCTTGCATTTTCAAGGCAGGCACTGGAACCAATGAGCTAAATCCCCGGCCCAAGTAATATGGAATCTTAACATTGTTTTAATTTGCATTTCTCTAATGGCCAGAGATGTTGAACAATTTTTCATATATCTGTTGACCATTTGTATTTCATCCTCTGTGAGGTGTGTGTTCATTTCTCTCGCACATTTCTTGACTGGATCTTTAATTTTAGGGAGTTTAATTTTTTGAGTTTTTAGTGTATGCTACATACTAATCTTCTATCTGAGGAGTACCTGGCAAAAATTTTTTCCCATACTGTAGGTTATCTCTTCACTCTACTGATTGATAACTTTGTGGTACAGAAGCTTTTTAGTCTGATATAATCTCATTTGTTGATTCTTGCTGCTATTTCTTCAGCAATTGAAGTTCTGTTTAGGAAATCCTTTCCTACACGGGTTTTCAAGTGTTTTAGCTATTTAACCTTCCAGAAGGTTAAATATTTCTGTGTTAATGTCTAGATCTTTGATCCATTTTTATTTTAATTTAGTATATAGTGAGAGATGAGGATCCAGTTTCATTATTTTGCAAACAAATAATCAGTTTTCCCAACACCGCTTTTTGAATAGTCTATCTTTACTTGAAGTGACTGTAAATGATATCATTTTCATAATTTCCTTCTCATCCCATTCATTGTTGGTATACACAGATGCTAAAGACTTTTTTTGGTACCGGGTATGGTACTCCGGACCTTGTGCTTGCAAGGCAAGCAGTGGAACTACTGAGCTAAATCCCTGGCCCTGCTAAAGACTTTCGTGTGTTAATCTTGTCTCCTGCTACTTTGCTGAAGTCGGTTATTGTCAGGAACAATGCAATATAATTTTAGGGAAAAATCATTTGATTAGGCCTAGTTCTCCTGCCTATAGGCCAGCTATGGGATTTTGAGACATAATTCCACTTTGGCCCCTGGTCACAACTGAGATCTCAATGATCCGGTGATGCTGTGATGCTCCAGGACAAGATTACACCAGCTGAAGACATCCTGGGAGGAACAACATCTTCATCTACTCAGTTCCTCATTGTTCTTGGATTGTTACACTTTGTTTATCCCGATGTACTGAACTCTCTGCAAGTCATTTGTTACACCTTGTTTATCTGAATGTACTAAACTCTCTGCAAGTCATTTGTTACATCTGTTTCTACCGATGTACTGAATGAAAGGTGCGGTAAGCTGGGGGCTTTCGTCTTTGTCATCTTTGCCACCCAGAGCAGCACTGATCAGGCCCAAAGCTGAGCTTCTTCTCAAAGTCTCATTTTTTCTACCTTTCCTGTATAATAAGTTAATTCGCCTTGAGCTGCCATGGCTCACAGGAGACTAGGACTTACTGCAGAGGTCCTAGTAACGTCCTCTTTCCCTGTTCCTACAGGTTATTAATTCTAAGAGTTTTTTAGTGGAGTTCTTTGAGTCTTCTATGTAGAATATCATGTCATCTGCAAAAAATGATAATTTGCGTTCTTTTCCTATATGGATCCATTTTATTTCTTTCTCTTGCCAAATTGCTCTAATGTTTCCACTCCTGTGTTGACAGTGGACATCCTTATCTTGTTCCTGAGTTTAGGGAGAATGCTTTTAGATTTTCCCCATTTAGTATGATGCTGGCTGTTTGTTTCCCATAAATAGCCTTTATCATATTCAGGTATGGAAATTCTGTATCTTTTTTCTTCAGGGTTTTTAACATAAAGGGATGCTGGATTTTGTCAAAAGCCTTTGCTCCTTCCCACCACTCCCAGCCCAGAGGTAGGGCTTCTGAGCTGCCGTCCCACTGATCCTGGTCCAGAGGAAGGGCTTCCCGGCCACCAACCCTCCCACCACTCCTGGCCCAGAGGAAAGGGCTTTGGGGCCGACATCCATCCCGCCACTCCCAGCCAAGAGGAAGGGGCATCCAGGCCACCATCCCTCCCGCCACTCCTGACCCCTGTCCCACCTCTCCCAGCTCAGAGGAGGTGAGCCGAGCAGGCACCAACAGCACCCCCTGCCCCCACAGTAGAAATGAGAAGACATATAACTAAGTTTCAAAACTAGACTTCCACATCACCTACAGCAACCCCAAAGGGAAATGAGATGGAATACTCTGATACTCAACCACCTGGACCCACTGAACTGGGAACAAAAGGGGATCTGGAAAAACTGAAATCAGAAATCATTTCTCAGATAACAGCACAGATTGTGCTCATAGTGCAAGACATGATTAATAAATCTAGAGAGGAGCTGAAGAACATGATGGAATCCCAACACAGAAAAAAATGGAATCCATAAAACAGATGCAAATAGATTTCCAGGAGCTGAAAAATTCCACTGAAAGTCTACACAGCAGAACGAATCAATGTAAGGACAGAATTTCAGATATAGAAGATAAGATTGCAATTAATGACCAGGAAAAGAAAAATTGCTTCAAAATTATAAGGAAACATGAGAAATCAATCGAGCAGCTGCAAGACGATGCAAAGAAGAATAACATAAGACTGACTGGAGTCAAAGAAGAAACAAGAGAGAGTGCAGATGACATAAAAAAACGCTTCACAGAAGTAATGGCAGAAAACTTCCCAAGCAGGGGAAAAGAACTTGACATACAGATAAATGAGGCATATAGGACTCCAAATAGCCTTGATCAAAAAATATCTACACAGAGACATATAGTTGTTAAGATTCCAGAAACACAACAGAAGAACAAAGTTTTACAAGCAGTTAGACAAAAGACACAAATCACATACAAAGGAAAGCCCATCAGAGTCACAGCAGACATCTCAACACAAACCATCAAGGCAAGAAGAGCTTGGAGTGACATATTCCAAGCCCTAAAAGAAAACAGCCTCCAACCCAGATTGATGTACCCTGCAAAACTATCTTTCAAAATGGATGGAGAAATAAGATACTTTCATGACAAAGAGCACCTTAGGAACTTCCTGAATACCAAACCAGCACTCCAAAGAATTTTACACAATATCCTAGGAACAGACATTGAGGATCACAACCCCAGGAAGCAAAGCAGAATGAACCCATCTGGCACGACAAGAAATTAAATGTAAAGGGGGAGAACTCAACAAAAAGAAAAAGTCATGGCAATGATAAGTCAATATGTTTCCGTTATAACCATCAACATTAATGGTCTCAATTCACCAATCAAAAGAAATAGGCTGGCAGAATGGGTCAAGAAGCAAAATCCAACAATATGCTGCATACAAGAAACACACTTCATTCAAAAGGAAACTCACAGACTGAAAGAAAAGGGTGGAAAACAATACTCCATGTGATGGGAACCTGAAAAAAAGCAGGAGTAGCTATCCTCTTTGCAGATCAAGTGGATTTCAAACCAACACTGATTAAGAGAGACAGAGAAGGACACTACATCCTTGTAAAGGGAAGAATCCAAGAGGAAGAGATGACAATCATAAATATCTATGCACCAAAGACTAGTACACCGAACTATATAAAACAAATACTAATGGGCATGAAAAGTCATATATGCACTAATACAATTGTAGTGGGGGACCTCAACACCCCACTGTCACAAATAGATAGATCAACTAGACTAAAAATAAGTAATGAAATACTACAACTCAATTGAACTCTTGAATAAATGAACTTTACAGATGTTTACAGAGTCTTCCACCCTACAAAATCAGAATACACATTCTTCTCAGCTGTGCATGGGTCATTCTCCAAAATAGACCACATACTCACACATAGAACATGTTTAAGTAAATGCAAAGGAATTGAAGTTATCCCCTGTATATTATCAGACCATAGTGTGATGAAATTGGAGATCCATAGCAAAAGAACCTGGAAAAATTTCATAAACAAGTGGAAATTGAACAGTACACTTCTGAATAACCAATGGATCACAGAGGAAAGTAAAGAAGAAACCAGACAGTTCCTTCAATTCAATGACAATGACAATACAACATATTGGAATCTATGGGACACAATGAAAGCAGTCTTATAAGGGAAATTCATAGCAGTGAATATGCATATTAGGAAAACAGAACAAGACCAATTAAACAAGCTGATGCTGAAACTCAAGCTTCTAGAAAAAGAAGAACAGGACAAACCTAAAGCTCATACAAGGGAGGAAATTATAAAGATCAGAGGAGAAATCAATGCAATGGAGACTAAGAGAACGATACAAAATATCAATGAAGCCAAGAGTTGGTTCTTCAAAAGAATCAACAAAATTGACAAATCCTTAGCCAACCTTATCAGAAAAAGGAAAGAAAAGGCCCGAATCCAAGCAATTAGAAATGAAAAGGGTGAAATTAAAACAGACCGAGCAGAAATCCAGATGATCATCGATATCTACTTCCAGAACCTATACGCCAATGAGAGGGAAAACACAGAAGAAATGGACAGATTCCTAAATACATATGAATTACCAAAGTTGAATGAAGAAGACCTAAAAATTCTAAACAACCCAATATCAACCAATGAAATTGAAAATGTAATTAAAACCTTATCAACTAAGAAAAGCCCGGGCCCTGATGGCTTCACTGCTGAATTCTACAAGACATTTAGAGAGGAACTGCTGCCACTACTGTTGAAACTCTTCAATGAAATTGAAAGGGAAGCAATACTCCCAAATTCATTCCTGGAAGCAAGCATCACCTTGATCCTCAAAGCAGAGAAAGACCGAACTGAAAAAGAGAGCTATAGGCCAATCTCACTAATGAACATAGATGCAAAAATCCTTAATAAGATACTGGCAAACAGAATGCAGAAGATCATCAAGAAGATCATAACCCTGATCAAGTGGGATTCATCCCAGGGATGCAGGGATGGTTCAACATACGAAAATCAATTAATGTAATACACTATATCAGTAGAACCAAGGACAAAAACCATATGATTATCTCCATAGACACAGAAAAAGCATTTGACAAAATCCAACATGCATTTATGATGAAAACCCTACAAAAAATTGGAATAGATGGTATCTACCTCAAACTGACAAAAGCCATCTATGAAAAACCAACAGCCAATATCATACTAAATGTCAAAAACTGAAATCCTTCACACTAAAATCAGGAACAAGACAAGGATGTCCACTTCACCACTCTTGTTCAATATAGTTCTGGAAACATTAGCCATAGCAATTAGACAAGAGGAAGAAATAAAAGGAATAAAGATAGGAAATGAAGTCAAATTGTCATTATTTGCAGATGACGTGATACTCCTCATAGAAGACCCCAAGAACTCCACCAAAATCTTCTAGACTCAATAACCAAATTCAGTCAATTAGCTGGTTACAAGGTCAACACACAAAAATCAATAGCTTTCCTCTACACGAATGACAGACTCACTGAGAGAGAAATAGGGCAAATAATTCCTTTCACAATAGCATCCAAAAAACTGAAATACCTAGCAATCAACCTAACAAAAAAAATCAAGGACCTCTTCTCTGAAAACTATGGCACTCTGAAAAGAGAGTTGGAAGATGATATCAGAAAATGGACAGACATCCCCTCTTCCTGGGTAAGAAGGATTAATATAGTGAAAATGGTCATACTTCCAAAACTGCTATATAGATTTAATGCAATTCCAATTGAGATCCCAGCAGCATACTTCATGGACCTTGAGAAAACAATCCAAAAATTCATTTGGAACAAGAAGAGACCCAGAATAGCAAAAGCAATTCTAGGTAACAGAGACATGGCAGGGGGTATCACAGTCCCCAACCTGCAACTATACTATGAAGGTACTGTGATAAAATCATCATGGTACTGGCAAAGAAACAGACCTGAGGACCAGTGGAACAGGTTAGAAGATACAGAAACAACGCCAGACACACTCAGCCATCTCATCTTCAATAAAGGAGCCAAACACCCTCACTGGAGGAAAGATAGCCTCTTTAATAAATGATGCTGGAAAAATTGGGTTTCAACTTGCCACAGATTAAAACTAGACCTATATCTCTTGCCATGCACTAAACTAAAATCGAAATGGACTACAGATCTAAATATTAAAATAGAAATGCTGAACCAGTTGGAACAGAGGTTAGGTAGAACTCTTGAAGATATTGATGTAGGAAAGAATTTATGAACAAAACCTCAGTTGCCTGTGAACTAGCACAAACAATCAACAAGTGGGATCTCTTCTTATTAAAAAGCTTCTGCACAGCAAGAGAAACCACCAGCAGTGTGAAGAGACAACCCACAATGTGGGAAAAAATCTTCACCTGCTCTTCCTCAGACAAAGGTCTACTATCTCGACTCTATAAAGAACTTAAAATGATCAGACCTCCCAAGTTTAAAGACCCAGTCCAAAAATAGGCATCTGAAATGAACAGACATTTCTCAGACAAAGAAGTAGAAATAGCAAATAAATACATGAAAAAATGTTCAACATCACTGGTCATTCGAGAGATGCAAATGAAAACAATGCTGAGATTCCACTTCACTCCAGAAAGAATGGCTGCTATCATGAAATCAACCAATAACAAATGCTGGTGGGGCTGTGGAGAAAGAGGAACCCTGCTCCACTGCTGATGGGAGTGTAGACCGGTGCAACCACTGTGGAAATCAGTATGGAGATACCTCAAAGAACTAGGACTGGAAGTCCCATTTGACGCAGCTATTTCCCTGCTGGAGATCTTCCCCAAAGAATTAAAAGAATCATACCACAGTGATATATGTGCACCCATGTTCATAGCAACGCAGTTTGTGATAGCTAAAACTTGGAAACAGCCCAAATGCCCATCAACTGGAGACTGGATCAAGAAAATTTGGTTTTTTATAAAATGGAGTACTACTCAGCCATAAAAAATGAGAAATTAGAGACATTTATAGCTAAATGGTTGCACATTGGGGCGATACCCTTAAGTGAAATATATAGGACACACATCTGTAAATACCGAATAGTTTCTCTGGTGTAAGAAACTGAAAGTGTAAATAAGGACTAAAAGGTATAACAGATAATGTGAAATAGGAAGAAATGGGGCAAAGGTGAAGGGGAAGTGGGAGGGGTACGGGAAAGGAAAGAAGGGAATGGAATTAATATGAGAAAATGGAAAAATGGAAACAAAATCTTTGTAAATAAGGAGGGATGGAGGGGTTGAAGGGAGGGCTGGGCAAGGGTGAAAAATAAGAACCAAGAGAGACTATGTAAAGGTGCAAATTTCCAATGATGAATGTCATTATATTGTATACCTAAAATGTACCAATGATTAGAATGAATAATTGATAATGCAAAATAGGAAGAAAAGGTCCAAAGGGGTAGGGGTAAGGGTAGTGGGAGGGGCCGGGGAAAGGAAAGAAGGGAAAGGAAAAAATGATGAGAAATGGAAAAAATGGAAATAAAGTCTTTGTAAATAGGAAAGAGTGGAGGGGGTGAAGGGAGGGCTAGGAATGGGGAAAAAATAAGAACCAAGGTGCATCATGTAAAGGTACAAGTTCCCAATGAGAAATGTAAATGTGTTGTATACCTAAAATTTACCAATAAAAGAATTTACAAAATAAAATATTTAAAGATGATGGAGACCTTGAGCCCAAGTGACTGCAATCATCGTGGTCTTACCAGGAAAAACCAGAGTAGTCCAAGCAGGAATTTATCAGTGACAAAGCTCTTGGTTTTCTAGGCTGCTGGTTTTCTGGAACTGTCAGGTCATCCTAGAAAAAAAAAAAGAAAAAGAAACGCCTTTGCTGTGTCTTTGATATGATCATGTGGTTTCTGATCTTGCTCCTGTTTATGTGATGTACATTTATTGACTTTCACAGGATGAAACTTACTTGATCATGAGGTATCAAGTTTTTGATAATGTGTTGATAATGTGCTGCATTCTATTTGCTAATATCTTATTGAGGATTTTGCATCTTTATTCATTAAAGGGATTGGCCTATAGTTCTCCTTTTAAGTTGGATCTTTATCCTGTTTTGGGATCAAGGTGATACTGGCTTCCATAAAGAATTTGGAAGCACTCTATCCCTTTCAATTTGTTTGAAAAGCTTGAGGAGTATTGATGTTATAATATCCTTAAAATTTTTGGGCCAGGGATTTAGTTCAGTGATGCCACCACCTGCCTTGCAAGCACAAGGTCCTGAGTTCGATCTCTGGTACCAAAAAAAAAAAATTTGGAAAATTCAGCAGGGAATCAGTGAAGCAGGTTCTGGGCTTTTTTAGTTGGTAGATTCTTTATGACTGAGTTAGTTTAATTGCTTGTTATTGGGTTGTTAAGCATGTTTATGTCTTCATGGGTTAGTTTTGGTAGTTGGTGTGTGTCTAGGTACCTGTCCATTTCTTCAAAATTTGTTAATTTGTTGGAATATAATTTTTCAAAGTAGTTACTATCCTCTGGATTTCAACAGTGTCTATTGTGATTTCACCTTTTTCATTTCTAGTTGCATTGATGTGAATCTTTTCTTTCTCTTGGCGAGTCTAGCTAACAGCTTATCTATTTTAGTCATTCTTTCAAAGAATCAGTTCTTTGATTCACTGATTTTTTTCACAGATTTTTTTAGTCTCAATTTTTAGTCTTGATTTCCACTCTCATCTTTTAAATTTCCCTTCTTAATTTCAGTTTGGGACTGGTTTGTTGTTGTTTCTCTTGTATCTTAAGATTTTTTTAAGAGTAGGAAACTTTATTGAGAGAGATAGCTCCTGAGATAGGAGGGGACCCAAAAGTGGATTGCCAATGAGCCCACTTTTCTGAGAAAGTATTATAGAGCAAAGTCATGACAAGGATACATGGGTTAAATTTTTTTCAGATAAAGTATTATAGGTTTATTTAAAACATTTCTCACCTTCAGCATGCAAAATATAAACTCCACAAAAAATTTAGTTGGGCTTGGTAGCATACACCTGTAATCTCAGCACTTGGGGAGGCTGAGACAGGAGGATCACTATGAGGCCGGCTTGGGCTACAAAGTGAGTTCAAAGCCAGCCTGAACTAATAGCGAGACCCTGTCTCAAAACACAAGATACCCTGTCAGCCACAACATCCAGTCTCTCCCATGGCGTTTTGTAAGTCCGGGTATGTTCAAGTTGGACTTAGAACTGGAATGATAGAAGATTCGGTCACAGACTCCATCTGTTCTTTGATTTTTCTCTCTTTTGGATTTCTCCTTTCTCCTGATTATCCACTCACAAGCTGACCTGCTGGAAACTTGGCTATGACTGCAGTGCTTGGCAGCTGGGCTCCTCCCCTTGTGGGAGGACAGCATGAAAGGTTTTAAAAGTACTGAATTCTCTCCTGGCAGTGCATGTCCACTCTGGGGTTAAAAGTGCCGCTTCATATGTAAGGCCAGATGGTCCGACCTGGAGAAGGCCCAGTCGCACTTCGGGCACTGGAGGGGGCTGCCCCATGTGTTTGCGGTAGTGCCTGGTCAGTTCATTGAAGCGGGCGAACTTCCACTCACAGCCATCCTAGTCGCAGCGGTGCGGCTTCTCCCGGGTGTGGGTCCGCAGGTATGCCTTGAGATGAGAACTCTTGGTGTAGGTCTTGCCGCAGCCCGCGTAACCACAAGTGTAGGCGGCTGCCATTTTCCAGGGCCACGACCTTCTTCCCCTCTTTGGCTTGGGCTCCTCTGGCAGGCAGGAACCCGGCGGCATGAGCTCTTGGTAGTGAAGCGGAGGGACGGCGGCGCCTGCTCGGGCAGGAAGGCTGGGTAGCCGGGTCCCGGATGAGGGTGGTATCCTGGCGGCAGCGGCAGGGCGGGGTGACACTCCCCGGTGTCCAGCAGTTCCGCAGGACCCTGGGTCGGGCTAGTCCTGCTCGGGAGCTGCGGCCCCAGGGCGAAGTGGTGAGCGCCCGGCCGGGGCGGGTTGCTGAGCCCCGGTGCAGCGCCCAGGGCGCCGTCCTGGGCCGGCCAAGCGTGCAGGGCGCCGCCTCCCTCTTGACCCTGGGGCTCAAACGCGGCTGCCCACCGCTGTAGGGCGCCGTCATCGCCCGGGGCCTGCCCTCGGGGCCGCCTTTGCCTACACTGACAGCCGAAGGGCCACTGTATCGCTCCCGGGGGTGCTCAGCGATGCCTGCGGGGAGAACCTGCCCATCGGCCGGGTCCCAGGCAGCGGCTGCTGCTGCTGCTGCTCCTGCTGCTGCGGAAAGTACACCGGGTCCAATTTGGGCCACAGGAGCTCAGCCACAAAGCCACCCGACGGGCTCGTGTTGATATCCGCCAGGTTGAAGGGAGAGGGCGCCCCTATCTTAAGATTTCTCATAAGGTTATTTATTTGGCCTTGCTCTGTTTTCCTAATGTGAGCACTGATTGGAATGAATTTTTCTCTTACAACTGCTTTCATAGGGTGCCATACAATTCACTGAGTTGTACAGTCACTGTCATTAATTTCCAGAAATTTTAAAATTTCTTCTTTGTTTTTTTTTTCTGTGGCCTATTGGTGGTTTATGAGATCAACTAAAAAAATTAATTTAGGGGCGGGGGATTTAGCTCAGTGATTCTGTCGCCTGCCTCACAGCAGAAGGACCCGAATTCGATCCCCGGTACCAAAAAAAAAAAAAAAATTAATTGAAAAATTTCAGAGCTGAACCACACCCTTGAATATATGGATTTAATAGATACATACAGAGTGTTCCACCCCGTATAACAGAATATACATTCTTTTCTACAGAATATAGTACTTTTTCCAAAAAAAGTCACATACTAGTCCATAAAGCCTGCTTAAATGAATATAAAAGAATTGAAATCACCCAATGCATACTATCAGACCACTGTGCAATGAAAATAGAAATCAATAACAGAAAAAATTTCAAAGTACTCCTAAATAAGTCTTGAAAAATAAAGCCCAGAACAGATCACTGAAAAACAGAACCTATCTAAAGAGATATTCTAACCAACCTCAAATCCTCTACTTGGCTCAATATTCAGCACACACAAAAAAATAGAAACATGAAGAAACAAAGCAACAAAATGTCCCCAAATACTCCCAACTCTCAAAGCATATTCAAGACAAATCAATGGATGGAAGATCAAACATCAGATGACTGGGTTGGAAGAAACGATTAAAGAGGAAGCAAAGAAACTCGGTGAAAAATCACAGGTAAAGAACTCTATTGAATTCATAAATAGTGGAAAGGACAAATGCGAAGCTTGAATTTCAGAAATAAAGGCAAAATGAAATCTTTTGATATTATTCTAGGAGAAACCTTAAGAAATGATAAAAGAGGAAGAAGAATTCATCCAACAACTACTACAGGATACTAAGAAGACTAACCACTAACCTAAGGCTAATGTGAGTAAAACAGAAATTACAGGACGGTACAGATGGAATAAAAAGTCTGTTTACAGAAATTATAGCAGAAAATTTCCAAGTGTGTAGAAAGAATTCAGCATACAGCATAAGATCAGCCAAATAACTATGATGAAAAAGGAAGCTCCCATGACACATCATAGTCAAAGTCCAAGATGTTGACCACAAAGACAGAATCTTAAAATTTATTAGAGTAAAGCAAAAAATCACTTACAAGGAAAACCATTAGGATTACAGCAGACTTTTCAACACAAACTTTAAAAGGCCAGGAATGCTTGGAGTGAAATGTTTAAAGCCTTAAAAGAAAACAACTTCCAACTCAAACTAATATATCCTGAAAAACTATCTTTCAAAAGTGATGGAAAAATAAGGACATCTGATGACAAAGAACTGCATAAGAGACTCATGAACACCAAAACAGCACTCCAAAAAGTACTCAAGAATATGCTAGACAGAGACAATGCAGCCAACAAAGCCAAAAAAAAAAAAAAAGATGGAATGCATACATCAAGCAAGGTGAATAATTAAACAACAAAGAAAAAATAGAGGAGTCAACAAAAGAAAAAGAAAAAAAATATGATGACTGGAATAAGTCAATACATTTCAGTAATAACTGTCAGTGCAAATGGCCTCAATTCCTCAATTAAAAGACACAGATTGGCAGACTTGATAAAACAAAACAAAACAAAGTCTAACAGTCTGCTGTATTAATGAGACTTGCCTAAATAAAAAGAAACTAAAATCAAAGAATGAAAAACAATATTCCATGCACCAGGACCTCCAAAGCAAGCAGGGGTAGCAATTTTATTCTCAAAGTAAATTTCAAGCTAAAACTGATCAGAAGAGGCAAAAAACATTCTGCATATTAGTTAAGAGAACAATTTAACCAGAAGAGATAACAACTATAAATATATATGTATTGGCTATAGGTGTGAATAATTTGATAAAACAAACGCGACTGGAAATAAGAGGTTAAATAAACACCAAAAAATCATAGGAAGTGATTTTAATACCAAACTTTCGCAAATAGACAGAACAACTAAAAAAATTAACAAAGGAATGTCAGAGCTGAACTATACCTTTGAACAAATACACTTAATAGATATCTACATTGTTCTATCCTACTACAAGAGAATAAACATTCATCTCAGCAATACATAGAATTTTCTCCAAAATAGACCATATGCTAATCTACAAAGTCTGCATAAATAAATGCAAAAGAATTAAAATCATCCCATCTATATGATAAAATAATAGCACATTGAAAATAGACATCAATAACCAAAGAATCCACAGACATTTTTTTAAAACCTGGACATTAAACAACACACTCCTGAACACTCAGTGGGTCACAGAAGAAATCAAAGATGAAGTTAAGCAATTAGTACAACTTCTCAGATGAAGAAGTACAAATGGCCAATAAATACATAAAAAATGCTCAATATCACTGGCCATTCATATTTCCAAAACTGCTATATAGATTCAATGCAATCCCAATTGAAATCCTAGCAGCATACTTCACGGACCTTGAGAAAACAACCTGAAAATTCACTTGGAGGAAGAAGAGACCTAGAATAGTAAAAGCATTTCTAGGCAACAGAGACATGGTAGGGAGTATCGCAATCCCCAACCTGCAACTATACTACAAAGCTACTGTGATAAAAACAGCATGGTACTGGCAAAGAAACAGACCTGAAGACCAGTGGAACAGATTAGAAGATGCAGAAACAACTGCAGACACACTCAGCCACCTCATCTTCCTTCAACAAAGGAGCGAAACACCCTCACTGGAGGAAAGATAGCCTCTTTAATAAATGATGCTGGAGAAATTGGGTTTCAACTTGCCAGAGATTAAAACTGGACCTATCAGACACCGAATCACCCTGCTGCAGAAAGGCAGCCACCTGGTTCCACACTACAAAGACACAGAGGACACCAGACCACCAGACCAAGGTACTGAGTCCCGCTGTTCCTGGCCCAGAGGTAGGGGCTTCTGAGCTGTCGTCTCACTGCTCCTGGCCCAGAGAAAGGGACTTCCCGGTCACCATCCCTCCCGTTGGTCCCAGCCCAGAGGAAAGGGCTTTTGGGCCACCTTCAGTCCTGCTGCTCCTGGCCCAGAGGAAGGGGCTTCTAGGCCACCATCCCTCTCACCGCTCCTGGCACAGAGGGAGGGGCTTCTGAGCCACCATCCCACTGCTCCTGGTCCAGAGGAAGGGGCTTTCCGACCACCATCCCTCCCGCTGCTCCCAGCCCACAGGAAAGGGCTTTTGGGTCACCATCACTACCGCTGCTCCCGGCCCCTGTCCCACCTCACCCAGCTCAGAGGAGGTAATCCATGCAGGTGCTAACAGGCCCCCGCCCCAGTCGAAATGAGAAAACACATAAATAAGTCTCAAAACCAGACTTCCAGATCACCTACAGCAACCCCAAAGGGAAATGAGATGGAATCCTCTGATACTCAACCACCTGGACCCACTGAACTGGCAACAAAAGGGGATCTGGAAAAAATGAAATCAGAAATAATTTCTCAGATAACAGGAGAAATTGGGCCCCTGGTGCAAGACATGATTAATAAATCTAGAGAGGAGCTGAGGAACATGATGGAATCCCAACATAAGAAACAAATGGAATCCATAAAACAGATGCAAATAGATTTCCAGGACATGAAAAACTCCATTGAAAGTCTACACAGCAGAATGAGCCAGTGTGAGGACAGAATTTCAGATATAGAAGATAAGATTGCAATTAGTGACCAGGAAAAGAAAAATTGCTTCAAAATTATAAGGGAACATGAGAAATCAATCGAGCAGCTGCTAGATGATGCAAATAATAACATAAGACTGATTGGGCTCAATGAAGAAACAGGAGAGAGTGCAGATGACATAAAAAAATCTCTTCACAGAAATAATGGCAGAAAACTTCCCAAGCAGGGGAAAAGAACTTGACATACAGATAAGGGAGGCATATAGGACTCCAAATAGCCTTGATCAAAAAAAAAAATCTACACATAGGCATATAATTGTTAAGATTCCAGAAACACAACAGAAGAAGAAAGTTCTCCAAGCAGTCAGAGAAAAGAAACAAATCACATACAAAGGAAAGCCCATCAGAATCACAGCAGACTTCTCAACACAAACCATCAAGGCAAGAAGAGCTTGGAGTGACATATTCCAAGTCATAAAAGAAAACAGCCTCCAACCCAGATTGATGTACCCTGCAAAACTATCTTTCAAAATGGATGGAGAAATAAGATACTTTCATGACAAAGAGCACCTTAGGAACTTCCTGAATACCAAGCCAGCACTCCAAAGAATTTTACACAATATCCTAGGAACAGACACTGAGGATCACAACCCCAGGAAGCAAAGCAGAATGAACCCATCTGACATGACATGAAATTAAATGTAAAGGGGGAGAGCCCAACAAAAAGAAAAAGTCATGGCAATGACAAGTCAATATGTTTCAGTTATAACCATCAACGTTAATGGTCTCAATTCACCAATCAAAAGAAATAGACTGGCAGAATGGGTCAAGAAGAAAAATCTAACAATATGCTGCATACAAGAAACTGCCACAGACCAGCTGCAGTCGATGTGCAGTCGATGTAGGGTAGGAAGGGGAGATGTCCTGGGCCGGCGATGAGAAAAGAACCTTCACAAGCAATGTTCAGGTTCCCTCTGAGAAATCTCAGGGTCTGATTTATTTTTATATCTTTAAGCAATAGCTGGGAGGCATTGGGCAGAACATGTTTAAATTGTAAGTTGCCTTAGCAATTTTCTATTGAAGTAAAGGTTATTTTTTGCTAAACAAAGTACAATTCCTCTAAGCTGTTTCATCATGAATACATATTTAAAAATTACAATTGTCCCCTTATTTACCCACACCTAAACAGAACAGAAAGTAACTTAATCAAAATCTTTATATCAGCGAGGGTACAAGCAAGATTTAATCAACTAAGTGTCAAAATTGTGGTCACCAGCTGGCCCTTGAGAAACTGCACAATGGTTAATATAGTTTGCTATTAGCTCTCTATTTTTCCATACCTCTATTCATCTTAACTAAATGTCATTTGGGTTCATAGTCTATGAGCAGGAGATATTTACAGCACTTTGAGAAATATTGAGTAACTTGCCTCCTTAATGCATTTACCTATCTTAACTTTCTTTCTTTTTCCCATTTTCCATTATTTCTTACATCTAAAGTCTGTCCTTTCAATCTCTTCATAAGACCCCTTTAGTAAAAAGAATGTCAGCAATAAGAGGGGGAGTCATAGTAGTGGGGGAAACAGAGGGGGTTTTAGGAGAGATTTCTTTAGGAGTGGATGTAGCAATAGAACTAAGAGAAACTGGAATTTGGGACTTGTGAGCCAGATCAGATTTCAATATATCATTACCAATTTAACTCATGGAGAGTTTGTTGTTAGTCACAAACACAATGACTCCTGTGATCAGAGTAACAATTATAAACATTATGGCAAGAAAAAATAAAACATGAGGGTACGATGTGTTCCACCCTTTCTTTCACCCAGCTGGAACTTTGTCAAGCAGCACTGGAGGTCGGTTGGGCTTCGCCAAGAAACACACTTCATTCAAAAGGAAACTCATAGACTGAAAGTTAAAGGGTGGAAAACAATACTCCATGCAACAGGAACCCGAAAAAAAGCAGGAGTAGCTATCTTCTTGGCAGATCAAGTAGATTTCAAACCAACACTGATTAAGAGAGATGAAGAAGGACACTACATCCTTGTAAAGAGAAGAATCCAAGAGGAAGAGATGGCAATGATAAATACCTATGCACCAAGCACTAGTGCATCCAATTACATAAAACAAATACTAATGGACATGAAAAGTCATATATGCACTAATACAATTGTAGTGGGGGACCTCAACACCCCACTGTCACAAACAGATAGATCAACTAGACTAAAAATAAGTAATGAAATACAAGAACTCAATCAAACTCTTGAACAAATGAACTTAACAGATGTTTACAGAGTCTTCCATCCCACAAAATCAGAATACACATTCTTCTCAGCTGCACATGGGTCATTTTCAAAAATAGACCACATAATCACACATAGAACATGCTTAAGTAAATGCAAAGGAATTGAAGTTGTCCCCTGTACATTATCAGACCATAGTGCGATGAAATTGAAGATCCATAGCAAAAGAAACTCAAAAAATTTCATAAACACATGGAAATTGAACAACACACTTCTGAATAACCAATGGGTCACAGAGGAAATTAAAGAAGAAATCAGAAAGTTTCTTCAATTAAATGACAATGACAATACAACATATTGGAATCTATGGGACACAAAGAAGTCTTACGAGGGAAATTCATAGCAGTGAATATGCATATTAGGAAAACAGAATGAGCCCAGTTAAACAACCTGATGCTGCACCTCAAGCTTCTAGAAAAAGAACAGCAGGACAACCCCAAACCTCACACAAGGGAGGAAATTATAAAGATCAGAGGAGAAATCAATGCAATGGAGACTAAGAGAATGATACAAAAAATCAATGAAGCCAAGAGTTGGTTCTTCAAAAGAATCAACAAAATTGACAAACCTTTAACCAACCTTGTCAGAAAAAGGAAAGAAAAGGCCCAAATCCATGCAATTAGGAATGAAAAGTGTGAAATTACAACAGACCGAGCAGAAATCCAGAGGATCATCAATACCTACTTCCAGAACCTATACGCCAATAAGATGGACAACACAGAAGGAATGGACAGATTCCTAGATACATATGAATTACCAAAGTTGAATGAAGAAGACCTAAAAATTCTGAACAACCCAATATCAACCAATGAAATTGAAAACATAATTAAAAACTTATTAACTAAGAAAAGCCCAGGCCCTGATGGCTTCACTGCTGAATTGTACAAGACATTTAGAGAGGAACTGCTGCCACTACTGTTTAAACTCTTCAGTGAAATTGAAAGGGAAGCAATACTCCCAAATTCATTCCTGGAAGCAAGCATCGCCTTGATTCCCAAAGCAGAGAAAGACCGAACTGAAAAAGAGAACTATAGGCCAATCTCACTCATGAACATAGATGCAAAAATCCTTAATAAGATACTGGCGAACAGAATGCAGAAGATCATCAAGAAGATCATACACCCTGATCAAGTGGGATTCATCCCAGGGATGCAGGGATGGTTCAATATATGAAAATCAATCAATGTAATACACTATATCAATAGAACCAAGGTCAAAAACCATATGATTATCTCCATACATGCAGAAAAAGCATTTGACAAAATCCAACATGCATTTATGATAAAAACCCTACAAAAAATTGGAATAGATTGTCTCTACCTCAAACTGATAGAAGCCATCTATGAAAAACCAATAGCCAATATCATACTAAATGGTCAAAAACTGAAATCCTTCACACTAAAATCAGGAACAAGACAAGGATGTCCACTTCACCACTCTTGTTCAATATAGTTCTGGAAACATTAGCCACAGCAATTAGACAAGAGAAAGAAATAAAAGGAATAAAGATAGGAAATGAAGAAGTCAAATTGTCATTATTTGCAGATAACATGATACTCTATATAGAAGACCCCAAGAACTCCACCAAAAGTCTTCTAGACTGAATAACCAAATTCAGTCAAGTAGCTGGTTACAAGGTCAACACACAAAAATCAATAGCTTTCCTCTACACAAATGACAGACCCACTGAGAGAAAATAGGGCAAATAATTCCTTTCACAATAACATCCAAAAAACTGAAATACCTAGGAATCATCCTAACGAAAGAAATCAAAGACCTCTTCTCTGAAAACTATGGCACCCTGAAAAGAGAGTTGGAAGATGATATCAGAAAATGGACAGACATCCCCTGCTCCTGGGTAGGAAGGATTAATATAGTGAAAATGGGCATACTTCCAAAACTGCTATATAGATTCAATGCAATTCCAATTGAGATCCCAGCAGCATACTTCATAGACCTTGAGAAAACAATCCAAAAATTCATTTGGAACAAGAAGAGACCCAGAATAGCAAAAGCAATTCTAGGTAACAGAGACATGGCAGGGGGTATCACAATCCCCAACCTGCAACTATACTATAAAGCTAATGTGATAAAAACAGCACGGTACTGGCAAAGAAACAGACCTGAGGACCAGTGGAACAGATTAGAAGATGCAGAAACAACTCCAGACACACTCAGCCATCTCATCTTCAATAAAGGAGCCAAACACCCTCACTGGAGGAAAGATAGCCTCTTTCATAAATGGTGCTGGAAAAATTGGGCTTCAACTTGCCAAAGATTAAAACTAGACCTGTGTCTCTCACCATGCACTAAACTAAAATGAAAATGGACTAAAGATCTAAATATTAAAATAGAAACTCTGAACCAGTTGCAACAGAGGTTAGGTAGAACTCTTGAAGACATTGGTGTCAGAAAAGATTTTATGAACAAAACCTCAGTTGCCCATGAACTAGCACAAACAATCAACAAATGGGATCACTTCTTATTAAAAGGCTTCTGCACAGCAAGAGAAACCACCAACAGTGTGAAGAGACAACCCACAATGTGGGAAAAAATCTTCACCTGCTCTTCCTTAGACAAAGGTCTACTATCTCGAATCTATAAAGAACTTAAAAAGATCAGACCTCCCAAATTTAAAGACCCAATCCAAAAATGGGCATCTGAAATGAACAGACATTTCTCACACAAAGAAGTAGAAATAGCAAATAAATACATGAAAAAATGTTCAACATCACTGGTCATTGGAGAGATGCAAATGAAAACAAAGCTGAGATTCCACTTCACTCCAGAAAGAATGGCTGCTATCATGAAATCAACCAATAAATGCTGTCGGGGCTGTGGGGAAAGAGGAACCCTGCTCCACTGCTGGTGGGAGTGTAGACTGGTGCAACCACTGTGGAAATCAGTATGGAGATACCTCAAAGAACTAGGACTGGAAGTCCCATTTGACCCCGCTATTCCACTGCTGGGGATCTTCCCCAAAGAATTAAAAGAATCATACCACAGTGATATATGTGCACCCATGTTCATAGCAGCACAGTTTGTAATAGCTAAAACTTGGAAACAGCCCAAATGCCCATCAACTGGAGACTGGATAAAGAAAATGTGGTTTTTTTATAAAATGGAGTATGACTCAGCCATAAAAAATGAGAAATTAGAGACATTTGTAGCTAAGTGGATGCACATTGAGGCAATACTCTTAAGTGAAGTAAATAGGACACACATATGTAAATACCAAATAGTTTCTCTGGTGTGAGAAACTGAAAGTGTAAATGGGGACTAAAATGTATAATAGGTAATGTGAAAAGGAAGAAAAGGGGCAAAGGGGAAGGAAGTGGGAGGGCTAGGGGAAAGGATAGAAGGGAATGGGATTAATATGAGAAAATGGAAAAATAGGAACAAAATCTTTGTAAATAAGGAGGAATGGAGGGGTTGAAGGGAGGGCTGGGCAAGGGTGAAAAATAAGAACCAAGAGAGACTATGTAAAGGTGCAAATTTCCAATGATGAATGTCATTATATTGTATACCTAAAATGTTCCAATGATTAGAATGAATAATCGTTAATGTAAAATAGGAATAAAAGATCCAAAGGGGTAGGGGTAGTGGGAGGGGCAGGGGAAAGGAAAGAAGGGAAAGAAAAAATGATGAGAAATGGAAAAAATGGAAATAAAGTCTTTGTAAATAGGGAAGGGTGGAGGGCGTGAAGGGAGGGCTAGGAATGGGGATAAAATAAGAACCAAGATGCATTATGTAAAGGTACAATTCCCAATGAGAAATGCAATTGTGTTGTATACCTACAATGTACCAATAAAAGAATTTAATACAAAAAAAAAAACTGGGCCTATATCTCTTACCATGCACTAAACTAAAATTGAAATAGATTGAAGTTCTAAATATTAAAATAGAAATGCTGAACCAGTTGGAACAGAGGTTAGGTAGAACTTCTGAATACATTGGTGCAGGAAAAGATTTTATGAATAAAACCTCAGTTTCCCATAAACTAGCACAAACAATCAACAAGTGGGATCTCTTCTTCCTAAAAAGCTTCTCCACAGCAAGAGAAACCACCAGCAGTGTGAAGAGACAACCCACAAAGTGGGAAAAATTTTCACCAGCTGTTCCTCAGACAAAGGTCTACTATGTCGAATCTGTAAAGAACTTTAAAAAATCAGACCTCCCAAATTTAAAGACCCAATCCAAAAATGGGCATCTGAAATGAACAGACATTTCTCACACAAAGAAGTAGAAATAGCAAATAAATATGTGAAAAAATGTTCAACATCACTGGTCATTCGAGAAGTGCAGATGAAAACAACACTGAGATTCCACCTAACTCCAGAAAGAATGGCTGCTATCATGAAATCAACCAATAACAAATGCTAGCGGGGCTGGGGGGAAAGAGGACTCCTGCTCCACTGTTGGTGAGAGTGTCGACTGGTGCAACCACTGTGGAAATCAGTATGGAGATACCTCAAAGAACTAGGACTTGAAGTCCCATTTTACCCAGCTATTTCGCTGCTGGGGATCTTCCCCAAAGAATTAAAAGAATCATACCACAGTGATATATCTGTACTCATGTTCATAGCAGCACAATTTGTAGTAGCTAAAACTTAAAAGCAGCCCAATTGTCCATCAACTGTAGACTGGTTAAAGAAAATGTGGGTTTTTTTTATTAAATGGGGTCCTACTCAGCCATAAAGAATGAGAAACTAGAGACATTTATAGCTAAATGGATGCGCATTGAGGCCATACTCTTAAGTGAAATAAATAGGACACACATGTGTAAATACCGAATAGTTTCTCTGGTGTGAGAAACTAAAAGTGTAAATAAGGACTAAAAGGTATAATAGATGATGTGAAATGGGAAGAAAAGTTCCAAAGAGGAAGGGGAAGTGGGAAGGGTAGGGGTAGGGGAAAAGAAAGAAGGGAATGGAATTAATATGAGAAAATGGAAACAAAGTGTTTATAAATAAGGAGGGATGGAGGGGTTGAAGGGAGGACAGGGGAATGGGGAAAAAATAAGATCCAGGAGAGATTATGTAAAGGTGCAAATTTCCAATGATGAATGTCATTATATTTTATAACTAAAATGTACCAATAAAAATAATTCAAAAAAAATATCAGTGGCCATTCAAGAAATGCAAATTAAAACAACACTGAGATTTCTTCTCAGTACAGAAAGAAAGGCTATCACAAGAAATCAACTAATTAAAAATGCTGGAGAGACTGTGAGGAAAAAGAACCTTTCTTCATTGTTGGTGAGAGTGTAAATTGGTACAGCCACTATAGAAACCACTATGGAGATTTCTCAAAAAACTAAAATGAGAGTTTCCATTTGACCCAGCTATTCCCCTTCTAGATACTGTCCCAAAAGAGTTACCATCATCATACCACAGCAATACATGCATACCCATGTTTTTAGCAGCACAATTTATAATAGCTTAATCTTGGAAACAGCCCATATGCCCATCAAAAAATGAACGGATAGAGGCTGGGGATTTAGCTCATTGTTTCCGGCGCCTGCCTCGCAAGCGCAAGGTCCCAAGTTCGACCCCCCAGTACCAAAAAAAAAATGAATGGATAAAGAAATGTATTTATATACAATGGAACACAATTCTATAAACTTGAGATATTTTACATAAATGGATGCACCTCAAGACCATAATCCTAAGTGAAATAAATCAAGCACACAAAATTAAATATCACATTGTTTCTCTTGTGTGAGAAACCCAAAGGGTAAATAAGGAGCAAAACAGAGGATAGATATTAGTAAGTAGGAAGAACTTGTTCAAATGGGAAGAGGAACAAGAGACGGGGAGGGGAAGAGAAGGAAGGGAAAGAAAGAATTGAAAAAATGGCAATAGGGCTTTTGTAAATGGAGAGGGGAAGAAGGGTTGTAGGGAGGGGAGAGGAAGGGGGCAAGAAAGAATTAAGATGTGTTATGTACATGTACAAATCCACCATGATATATGGTGTTCATTATATACTGCAAAGATGTACTAATAAAAAAGTTTTTTTAAATGCCAGTACAACATACCAAAAGATATGCAACACAATGAGAGCAGACTAAAGAAGGAAGTTCATTGCTATGAATGTTCATATTAGAAAGACAGAACAGGGGCCGGGGATTTAGCTCAGTGGTTTCGCCACCTACTGCGCAAGTGCAAGGACCTGAGTTCTATCCCCGGGAACCAAAAAAAAAAAAAAAAGAGAGAGAAAAAAAAAGAAAGACAGAACAAACTCAAATAAATAATGACACTAAAAAAAAACAAACAAGAAATATCTAAACTCAAACCTAGCACAAGAAGGGAAATCATAAAGATCAGAGCATAAATTAACAAAAGTAAAACTAACAATACAAAGAATGAACTGTATCCATCAGTGCTTACTAGAGAAACAGATTTAATGCAAGATATATGAATATATAAAAATTTACAAGATTGGTATACAGTGGCCGCCCAAGGAGTCAGGTGTGGAAAAGTACAAAAGGGTTATTTGTGCACTGCAGATCTGAAGGATCCAATCAAAGGCCTGGAACTCAATGTAATGTCCCGTGTGTATCAGAAGGCCAAAGGGTCTGTGATGGAAGGCTTGAAGAGCCTGCACTGGAAGGCAGAAGGGACTGTGCTGCAGGCTGATGAGTTTGTGCTGGAAGGCTGAAGACTGTACTGGAAGCCAGGAAGGGAAAGTGAAGACTGGAGCTCCTCCAAAGAAATAGAAATGAGCCTTCCTTCTTCATTTCCCTTTTATTCCATTCAGGTGACAAGCCTATTGGCTTACACCCAGGGTAGGCCATGTGTCTTCAATAAATCCCTTCATGAACACCCAGAACAATGATGATCCAATTTAGTTGGGCGTTTCTTACTCAAGTTGACACAAGCAGTTAACTATCACATGAATGAATCGAAGTGCTGGTTCTGTGAAAGAATATACAAGATAGAGAAGCCCTAAGCCAATTTGACCAAAGTAAGGACAGAAAAGACCCACATGCAGGCAATTAGAAATATTAAAAAGGTGAAATCAATTCAGATAAATGCCAAAATTCCACAGATCATTAGTAAATTGTATGAAAAATTATACTCCAGCAAATTGAAGAATCTTTAAAAATTCACAGATTCCTAGACACATATGAATTATGAAATTGGACCAAGAATGCATAAAATGTCTTAACAACCCAATAACAGACAGTGAAATTGAGGCAACAATAATAAACCTACCAACCAAGAAAAGCCCATGATCCAGTAGATTCACTACTGAATTCTACAACTGTGATTCCAGTATTCCCCAAATTCTTTCACAAAATGAAAGGCAAAGGAGTACATACTTCCTAAGTCATTCCTAGACGCTAGAATTACCCTGATTAAAAAAAACAGACAAGGACTCAACCAAAAAAGAAAGGTACAGATCAATTTTTAATAAAAAAAAGACACAAAAATCCTTAACAAGATACTGGCAAATAGAATGCAACAAATCAATAAAAAGATCATACTAAGAAGATCACCATGACTAAGTCGGCTTCATCCTATGCATGCAAGGATGATTAAACATACACAAATCAATAAATGTAATATGCTAAATAAACAAATCAAAGACAAAAATCACATAATCACATCAATAGATGCAAAAAAAGAAAAACTTCTGACAAATCCAACATCCATTTGTGATATTTTTAAAACCCTGAGAAGAATAGGTACATAAGGACCTTAGGTCAATCTGATACAAGCGACATATGATAAACCTGCTGTCAGCATCATATTATATGGGGAATACCTAAAAGCTTTCCCTGTAAAATCAGGAACAAGGCAAGTATGTCCACTATCACCACTTTTGATCAAAATACCACTTGAAGTGTTACCCAGAACAATCAAGAGAAATAAAAAGGATATATAGAAGTGGAAGAAGTCAGTTATCATTGGAGATGACATGATTCTTTACATAGAAGACCCAAAAAATCGGACCCAAAGACTCATGGATTTCAGCAATGTAACAATATACAAAATCCAGACAGAAAAATAGTGTTCATTTACAACAATAATGAATAATAATGTGGAAATAAGTTAAGAAACCAATGCCATCTAAAATAGCATTGAGAAAATTTAAGTATTTCAGAACTAGCCTAAACAAGAAAGTTGAAGATGTGTACAGCAAAAAATACAGTATTCTGAAAAAGTACATCAGAAAATGGAAAGACATCCTCTGCTCCTGGATAGAAAGAATCAATACTGTCAAAATGGCCGTGCTTCCAATACTTATATAGAGATTTTATACAATCCCAATTAAAATACCAACAGTATCTCTTAGAGAAAACTGTCTATAAATTAATATGGGCTGTGGGGGAAAAGGAACCCTTCTAAATTATTGGTAGAATGTAAACTAGTACAACCACTATGAAAATCATGTGGAGTTTCCTCTAAAAACTAAAATAAGAAATTCCATTCAAGCCAGCTACTCCCCTTCTAGGTGTCTTACTGGAAGAGTTAAAGACATCATATTGCAGTGATACATGCATACCCATGTTTATAGCAACACAATTCATAATAGCTAAATCTTGGAAGCAACCTATATGTTCACCAATAGATGAATGGATAAAGAAAATGTGGTATTTATACACAATAGATTACTACTCTTTTATACAATTTCTGTTTTTTAAGTTTTTGATCAGTACATATTTTCCATACATAATGATCACATTCATCATAGGAAATTTGTATCTGTACATAATATGTCTTAATTCTTCTTTTTTTCCCATTTCCCTCTCCTCCCTTCAACCCTACTTCCCCTTCCCATTTAAAAAGGCTTTGTTTCCATTTTTCCTTTTCATTCTCTCTTTTTAAATCCCTTTTCCTCTTTCCCTTCTGCCTCCACCCTGTCTTGTGCCTCTCCCCATTTAAACATTTCCACCTACTTCCCAATATCTATTCCCATTTTGTTCCTTATTTACCTGTTGGGTTTCTCACATAAGAGAAACATTGCAGTATTTAAACTTCTGTGTCTGATTTATTTCACTTAAATTTATAGTCTCCAGGTGTATCCATTTACTCAAAACTAACCCAAGTTTATCCTTCTTTGTGGAAGAGTAGTACTCCATTGTATATAAATACCACATTTCTTTATCCATTCACTTTTTGATGGGCATATGGGCTGTTTCGAAGATTTAGCCATCATGAATTGTGCTGCTAGTAATGTGGGCATGCATATATTACTGTGGTATGATGCTTTTAACTCTTTTGGGAAGATACCTAGAAGAGGAACAGCTAGGTCAAATGGAACCTCTAGTTTTAGTTGTTTGAGAAATCTCCATATTGATTTCCATAGTGGTTTTATTAACTTACACTTCCAACAACAACAGATAAGGGCTCCATTTTCCCCACAGCCTCTCCAGCATTTGTTATTGGTTGATTTCCTGTGATAGCCTTCTTTCTGGAGTTAGATGGACTCTCAGTGCTGTTTTAATTTTCATTTCTCAAATGACCAGTGATGCTGAAAATTTTTTCATACATTTATTAGATGCATTTATTAAATTCAGATACTCATTTTTAGATTGGGTCTTTAAATTTGGATGGGGTTCTGATTTTTTAAAGTTCTTTATATATTCTGGATGTTAGTCCTTTGTCTGAGGGGTAGCTGGTAAAATATTTTCCATTCTGTGGGTTGTCTCTTCACTCTGTTGGTGGTTTCTTTTGCTCTGCAAAAGCTTTTTTATTCAATATGATCCCACTTGTTGATTCTTTCTAGTATTTCCTGTGAGATTGGAGTTTTGTTCACAAAATCTTTGCCTACACCTATGTCTTCAAGAGTTTTACCTATTCTAACTTCAAGCAGATTGAATGTTTCTCTTTTTATAATTAGATCTTTCATCCATTTTGACTTTAGTGCATGGGGAGAGATGGGTGCAGATACGATCTCAGGCATGTGGAAAGCCAGTTTCTCTAGTACCACTTAATAATGAGGCTATCATTCTTCCAGCGAAAATGATTCACCTATGTGTCAAAGATAAGGTAGTTGAGTGTGCTTTGAGTTTTTTCTGCATCTTCTATTCTGTTCCATTGATCTTCAGGTCTATTTGTTTGCAACTACCGTGTTGTTTTTATCATGGTAGCTTTGTAGTGTAACGTCAAATTGAGGATTGTGATCCCCCTGCTTTGCCTTGCTGCCCAGAATGGCTTTTGCTATTTTAGGTCTCTTCTTGTTCCTTATGAATTTTAGGATTGTTTGTCTCCAATTCTGTGAGATGTGCTATTATTTTCATTGAGATTGCATTAAATCTGTGTAACAGTTTTGGAAGTCTGTCCATTTTCATTATATTGGTTCTGCCTCTCCAAAAACAGGGGAACGTATTTCCATTTTCTAATACCCTGTTCAACCCTCTTTTTCATAATATTGTAGTTTTCAGTGCAAAAGTCTTTCACTTCCTTCATTAGATTGAGTCCAAAATATTTCATTTTTCTTGATAATATTGTGAAAGGTATTGTTTTTCCTAATTTCTCTCAGTGAATTTGTTATTTGTGTACAAGAATGCTATTGATTTTTGAGTGTTGAATTTGTAACCTGCTATGCTAGTAAATTTGGTTATTAATCCTAGGAGTCTTTTAGTGGAATTTTTTGGGTCTTCTGTGTAGAGTATCATGTCATCAGCTAATAATGATAATTTAACTTTTTCCTTTCCTCTCCATATTCTTTTTCTTTCTTTCTCTTGTGTAATTGCTCTGGCTAATGTTTCCAGAACTATATTGAACAGGAGGGATAATAGTGGGCATTCTTGTCTTGTTCCTGATTTTAGAGTGAAAGCATTCTGTTTTTTACTATTTAGTATGATATTATCTGTTTGTTTGTCATAGGTGGCATTTATAATATTGAGATAAAGACCTCTTCTTCCAATTTTCTTTAGAGTTTTTATTATGAATGGGGTTTGGGCTTTGTCAAATGCTTTCTCCATGTATTGAGATGATCATGTGGTTTTTGTCCTCGGTCCTAGTAATGTGATATATTAAATTTCTTGATTTGTATATATTAAACCATCCCTGCCTGCATCCTTGGGATTAATCTTACTTGATCATGGTGTATTATCTTCTTGAAGATTTACTGCATTCTGTTTGCCAATATCTTATTGAAGATTTTTGCATCTATATTCCTTAAGGCGATTGGCTTGTAGTTCTCTTTTTTGGTTGAATATTACTCTGGTTTTGATATCAGGGTAATACTTCCTTCTAGGAATAATTTTGGGAATATTGCTTCCCTTTCAATTTTGTTAAAGAGTTTGAGGAGTAGTGGCATTAGATCTCTAAAGTTTTTGTGGAATCCAGCAGAAAATCTGTCAGGACCTGGAATTTTTATAGTTTTTAGTTTATTTTCTTACTTCTTCAGTTTCACTGACTGATACTATATTATTTAGAATTTTTATATCTTCTTGATTCTGCTTTGGGAATTGATATGTATCTAGGGATCTGTCCATTTTTTTCTGAGCTTTCCATCTTATTAGAGTAGAGGTTCTCAAAGTAGGTATTGATGATCTTCTGGATTTCTGCAGAATCCATTGTGATTTCACCCTTTTCATTCTTAATTGCATGAATTTGAGTCTTTCCTTTTTTGATAAAGTTGTCTAAAGGGTTGTCTATTTTATTTAATCTTTCAATAGAAGAAATTCTTTGTTTCATTGATTCTTTTTATTGTTTTCTTAGCCTCAATTACATTAATATCTGCTCTGATCTTTATAATTTCCTCCCTTGTACATGCTTTGGGGCTAACTTGCTCTTCTTTTTCTAGAAGTTTGAGGTTCAACATTAGGTTATTTCTTTGAGCTTGCTCTGGTTTTCTAATGTAGGAATTCACCACTATAAAATTCCTATGTAGTACTGCTTTCATTGCTCCCCATTTGTTCCAGTATGTCATATCAGCAATATCATTTGATTATAAAAACTGTCTAATTTATTATTTAATTTTATCTGTGACCCATTGGTTTTTTAGGAAGATATTACTTAATTTCCAAGTGTTTATGGAGGGGTTTTTTTTGTTTCTTTTGCCATTGATTTCCATTTTCATTGTACTGTGATATGATAATATGCATGCACTTATTTCAGTTCCTTTGCATTTACACAAGCATGTTCAATGAGCTAGTATGTGGTCCATTTTGGAGAAAGTCCCATGTCCTGCTGAGAAGAATGTGTATTCTGTTGTTGGGTAGATATAGTAGATATCTGTAGATATCTACTAAGTCCGTTTATTCAAAGGTTTGGTTCAGCTCTGATATTTCTTCATTGATTTTTGTCTAGTTGATGTATGTGTGACCCCCTATGGGAGGTCCCCCCTTACAATTGTATTAGTGGTTATCTGTTTTTCATATCCATTAGTCTTCGTTTTATATATTTGGGTGTGGGTATTTGGTGCACATATATTTATGATTGTTATCTCTTCTCTTGGATTGTTCCCTTAACACATATGTATTTATCTTCTTTGTCTCTTTTGATTAGTCTTAGCTTGAAATCTACTTTGTCTGCGAATAGAATAGCTATCACTGTTTTTTCCAGGTTACTGTTGCATGGAGTATTGTTTTCCATCCTATTACTGTCAGTCAATGAATTTCTTTTTGAGTTAAACTCAAAAACGTATATAAGCGTACAATATGCTTTGTATGTAGCATACTGTTGGATCTTGTTTTATGATCCCTTTTGCCAGTCTGATTCTTTTGATTGGTGAATTCATACCATTCACATTGGTGGTTATAACTCATAGGCATTTACTTATCCTTGTCATTATATTATCTTCCTGTTGTTGGTTCCCTTTCTTTCCCTTCTATTTCATTGCTTGTCTTGCTTGGTGGATTCATTCTATTGGGATTCTTCAAAATTTTGTCTTTGTTGTCTTTTCTAGAATATCCTTCAGAACTTTTTGGAGTGCTGGTTTGGTGGTCATAAATTTCTTCTGGTATTCTTTATCATGGAAATATCTTATTTCTCCATCAATTTTGAGAGATAACTTTGCAGGGTACATCAATATGAGTTGGAAGGGTTTTTTTTTTAATTAGGCTTGAAATATTTTGTTCCAAGTTCTCCTTGACTTAAGGGTTTGTGTTGTTGAGAATTCTGCTATGATTCTGATGGGTTTTCCTTTATAGGTTATTCATTTCTTTTCTCTAACAGCTTTTAATATTTTGTTATTTTGTTGAATTTCTGGAGTCTTTACTATTATTTGCCTTTGTGAATTTTTTTCTGATTATGTCTATTTGGAGTTTTATGTGACTCACTTATCTGTATGTCAAATTCATTTTCCATCCTTGGAAAGTTTTTTGCTATTACTTCTGTGAAAAGATTTTGTATGACCTTTGTGCTATCTTCTCATTTTTCATTGATTCCACTTAATCTTATATTAGTGTTCTTTGCATCGTCTAGCAGCTATTGGATTGATTTTTTGTGGTCATGTGTTATTTTTTAAGAGGTTTTTCATTTGGTGATCACTAACCACAACTCTTCTAGGTCTCATATTCTATATTCACGTTGGTTGTTCCTACTATGTATACTTTCAATAGAATTTTTGATGTCCTGGATTTCCATTAGAGTATGTTGTATAGAATCTAGTTCTTTGGTATATTGGGCATTTGTGGTTTCCATGTCTTCGCTAAGCTCCTTCATTTTTTAAAATCTGAATTTACTCTAGATTTACTAGTCATTTCCATCAGCATGGTCATCATCTCTTTAATTATATGTGTATTTGTTTCTGTTTTGGTTTTGTGAAGAGAATTATTCATCTGTTTTGTTACTTTCATTAGTATCATTTCGGAAAGTTCAACTGGGTTACTTTTATTTCTTTCACCTTAATGTCCTCTGGATTTGCCTGGGTGAGTTGTGGGTGTTGGGTTGCATCTTGCTTCTGTGTTTTCTCATTTTCTATTTGTTTGTTTGTTCATTTGTTTGTTTTCTATTGAGGTTTGTAAATTGCTTGTGGTAGGTAGCTTTATAACTAGTATTGAGAATTCTTAAGAAAATGTCTTCTTTTCGGAGATGCCTTCTAGGCATAGCTGACTTTTGGCCTTTGAGTCTGTCCCAGGATCCTGCCTCTTCAGTTTAGTATGGATGAAAAGTTGCAGCCTGTTTGGCCTGGTACCCAGTTCTTTGATACTGAACTGTAGTATTGTTTATGACCCCAAGACAATGTAGGTATTAGCATACAACGAAGATCAATTGATCACAACAATTATGCTACTTTGTCTAAAGCAGTACAATCAGTAATAACAATAGTATCAAACACAGACTACAAAATGACAAACTGTGATAACTAATAATTTGCCACCTTTAACCCTAGGTACGAGATGTATAGTTATCTAACAAAATTTAAGTCAAAATCAGAAAATTATATATGGTAAGTATCCACTCAATAGAGTGATTTTACCCTAAGATAAGAAAATTTAAAAGGGAGTAGAGGTAAAATAGAGAAATTAAAGAAAAAAAGAGATTAGAAGTGAGGCTGACGGACAAAGGCAGATTATCCAAGCCTCAGGAAACTGATGAAGAAGACAAGAGGGAAGGAAAGGAAAAACAAAAACAAAAACAAAAACACAACAAAAAACTAAAAAATGTTCACATTCACACACAAAGATCGCAAATAAGGAATAAAAAAACAAGTAAAAAGGAAAGGAAAAAAGCATAGAAAAATTTCTCTATGATTTCAAGCCTCTGGTTATCTTCTGGTGTCTACAGATTTTTGTCATTGTCCACTTCAAGCAATGACTCTACTCTTGCTGGTAGAAAAGGGAGGCAGTCAAAGCCCAGATCCATGCTGGATAATCCCAGCTAACTGGCAGTAGGATTATGGCAGGATACCTGTTATGGGATTTTCAAAATCCACAGAAACTCAGGTTGAACCTGGCCTCTATACATGGAGGTGGGGCCTGGGTCATTTAGCTTATAATACTCTAGGTGTCTCTTGCCAACCTGACAACAGCTCCCTGACCATGGATATCTCCTGCAGTTGTCCCTCACCCAGTCACTGTGGAATTTTAACACTGAGAGCCCTGAGATGAAGCCAACATGCTGCTGCTCTGAGTTCCAGATTCAGTTGGTTCCTCCCTATTATGGCATATGACTAGGCACTCTCTCCAGGTGACACTGCAATTGCTTGAACTGGAGTCATTCACCACCTGTTTTAACACACAGTGTCCAGTGTGCTCTATTCCAGTAATATGTTTCTCCTGGAAGGCCTCTGGAATCAACCATGTTCACTGTGCCTCTGTAGATTTGATCTTTCTTTCTCACACCACAAGCCAGGAACCAGGGAGAAAGTGCAGATTGCCCCTTCCCTATTTGTGTTTTGGTCTATCTTCAGTTTCTCTCTAGGCTCCAATTTTCCCTTTAGATTCTTCCTGGATTGCAGAGATCCACCTCCTTCCTTTTGATCCCCAAATACTTATTTTCCAGTGTCAGGATTTTGAATCTTAGAGAAGCTAATTTGTTGCTGCTGACTGCTCCAACATCTCCCAAGAAGTCTCTCTCTTCTGCTATTAAGAAGGATAAATTTGAGTCATTTATAGAAAAAGGCATGCAGCTTAAGACCATGTTAAGTGAAATAAACCAGATACAGAAGAATAAATATTACCTTGTTTCCCTTATGTAAGAATGCCAAAGGATAAATATATTAAAGAGAAAAATGAAAGACAGATAACAGCAAACAAGAAGTACCAGAGACCCTGGTAGTCACATACGAGTCCCCTGCCCAGTATATGATGCAGGCCTGAGAAATAAATACGCTAATAGACAGAACTAAGAGAGAGAAAGTGGGGTGCCAGCACAACCAATGCACATGCAACGGACAAAGGCCCTGGCCAGTCCCAGGCACTGACTTTTATTGGCAATCAATTGGGGTAAAGGCAAGCTATGTGCAGTTTCTATGGTAATTAATGTAAACAAGTCTCATAAAGGACAAGACAAAACATTCTCAAATTAGGAACAGAATAGACAAAATATATGGTTGTAATTAGAACATTGTCCTAGTCAGAAGGTTTTAGTTGTGGGAATGGAATTTGGGTGCAAGTTACTCTGACCTTGGCACAGAGGCTCCGCCAGACTCACTTCTCAAAACAAGCCAATTGTGGGGTTAACGCTTCACAGCCTGCTTTGGGCATAATCAACATTATGATCCTCTGCAAAGAAGATAAAATTCTTCAGGGCTAGCGATGATTTAACTCACTGGTGCCACTCCTGCCTTGCAAGCCCAAGGTTCTGAGTTCAACCCCTGGTACTGAAGGAAAAAAAAAGATAGAATTCTTCAATGGGAACTGAATTAAGAGATGGAGAAAAGTGGAGGGAGGGAAGGGAAAGGGGAAGTAACAGAATTAAGATGTGTTATGTACATGTACCAACTCCCCACGATGAGTGTTACCATTATACACTGCAAAGATATACTAATAACAATTAAATTTCTTTCTATATTGAGCAAGCCAAATGGACCTTCCTCTGTGAGCATCTTGTCCCTTCTGCATGGCAAGAAGATAATGCCAATCTTTGCTTACAGGACTGTTGTGAGCACTGCACAATGTACCAAGTGGGAAAAGTGCCTGGACATAGTGTGCAGGTCAATCCTTATGAGTTCATTCCCATTATTCTATATTTAGTCTCTACTCTTCACTGTGTTTGGACACTAGAATCTCTACTTTTCTCCTTTCTAATTGAATTTGTTGATTGATGACTCCAGCAGCCTTTCCTAGAATGCTCAATTATAAGAGAAAAAAGTAATTTTTCTCAAAGTAAAAAATATACAATCTGGGGTTGATGGGGTGGGGAAAAACTCTGCGTTTGTCTGATGTAATCATGGCTATGCCATTTCCTTTCATGCTATGAAGGATTTTTCAGCCTTCTCTATACCTGGGGCTGGCCATGAGACCCAGATCTGCCCAGTAAAGTGTATAGGAAAGGTTCTGGGAGCTTCTGTAGAAGAAACAATTTCTTCATAAGAAGGATGGATGTGAGAAAGGATGGTCCAACATGGAATGTGGTATAGATACCTGGAGTTGTTGCAGTCATGTTTTGACAAGTATAAGGTCACAGACTTAACTTATTGAAAATGGTCAAGTGGGAAGATGGAAGTCTGAGTGTCCTTCTGGGATAGCTGGTCAGCTGAACCGATCCAAGTGTATTCCAGACATCTCATCAAAAGAAAAAAATTAAGTCCCTGTTCATTAATGGCTCTGAACTTTAAGTTAAATACATGTGAAGATATTTCTTTCTTATATTTGTTTTTAATTGACACAATAAATAAACATTTTACACATTAGCTGGTACCAACCCCATGTATGTATTGCACAATATTTAAGTCAGGTTAACCGTATCTGTCTCCTCAGGCAATTGTCATTTCTTTATGGTGAAAACTCAAAATCCTTTCTTTTAGCCCTCTGAAATGTACAGTACATTGTCATTATTACCTGTAGTCACTCTACCATGCAATAGCACACCAGAGCTTCCTGCTCCCCTCTAACTTAGTAGCCACTCATCAACTTTTTCGAGTCCCCCTCCTGTCTTCTTCTCCCCAGCCTCTGGTAACCACCATTCTACTCTCAACTGAAAATGGCACCATACCCAGAAATCCTGACTTCATTAGTCTATACTGCAGTGGCTTTGGACATTTATTTGAACTTTCTATTATAAGTACTATCAAACAGACACACGACAAGCTGTCATATTACAAAGAACCCACACGTATATCATGCCCCACTTCGACAGTCTTTTATTTTGTTTTTGTTTTTGTTTTCTGGTACCAGGGATCGAACTCCAGTCCTTGTGCTTGTGAGACAGGTGGCAGAACCACTGAGCTAAATCCCCGGCCCTGACAGTCTTAAACTTCGGTCAAACTTACTTCAACTATTCACTTCTCCCACCCTTCCAAGCTAGCTTCAGCAGATCACAGACATCATGTCATTTTTATCCCTATATATTGTAAAATATATCTACCAACGAAAAGGGCACTTGAAAATGCTACTTTAAAAATGTAATGCATGCAAAATAGAATATTACCTATTGCTAACAATAATTTATATTATACATCATTATACAGCCTCCACAATACTGAATAATTCCATAATATCACCAATATCCATTCACAGATAAAACTTCCCCATCGTCTCATAGTGTTTTCAAAACACGGATACCATCCAGTCCCATGTATTACAATTGGTTTATATGCTTGTTAATCTTCTGTAAAATTCACACCTCATTCTTGTGAGAAATGGGTCCTTTGTTTTATAGAGTCTCCTAGAAGCTGGATTTTGCTGAGCTCTACTCATTAACATTGCTCATCGTGATCCTCTGTTCGCTGCCTTTCCTGTAAACTAGAGGCTCCTGTGTATTCCATCTTGAAATTTCAGCAAAATACCCCAGAGGCAGTGGCATATAGGCCTTCAGGAGGCACCTACCTTGTGGTTGTCTCTGCTGTGCAATGAAGCTCCACTTGTGTGCCTATACCACTTGTGTCATTTGAATCTTAAAATGGAGACGTTTTCATTCTATGTACCCCTCTTCATTTGTGAGATGCAAGCCTCCTCTGATGAGAACTTTCTCTCTTCTCCTATTTTGCATCCAAGTGTTTTAGTTCATATGTAATTATTTCATTTTTGCCTCTGTTGACCCGATTTCAAAATAGTTAATGTATTCCCTAACACTTAAAGGTGTTTTAAAAGATTTTTAAAATTGTAGTTGGCAAATAAAATGTGTATATCTTTATCATGTAAAACATGTTTTGAAATATGTATTCATTGTGAAATGGCTAATTCAAGCTAATTAGCAAATGCATCACCTCCCACCTCCTCTCTCTCTCTCTCTCTCTCTCTCTCTCTCTCTGTCTTTCCTAGAGTCAGGCTCAGAGAGAGCACCCCCATCTGCCTTGGCTCCCATCTTACCTCTGCCAGGAGTTCATTGATCACCTCAGGAGAGAAAAGTGTCCATGACAGGAGTGGCAGACAAAGTCTGGGAAAAACACAAGGTAAGACCCAAAAAAGGCTCAGAGTGATGTAGAAAAAGTGGGGTTACTAGCCCATTCAGATAAAAAACGTCCATCTGGGCAGAGGGTGGCTGCAATCCCATGCTAGCTCTTTTGCCCTTGCCAATTTGAGAGGGGTCTCGAGGAAGCGCGTCCCCTACAGGCTCCTAATGTGCCCTTCCCTACCATCAGCATCTCCTGCTTCCTTAACATTCCACTCCAGGTAGGACTTTTTCAGCTCTAGTTCTTTTTTTTTTTCTTCTGCAATTTTCTCTTTCTCCAACAGCTCATTGTGAGTTACTTTCTTGGGCTGAAGTTTAAGCATTCTTCCTACACCTTTGTACATGTTAGTCTTATCCACCAAAGTCATAATCTATCTGTAAGAAGTGTGTGTTTTTTCATTCTGTTTAGCTGTTCAATCTGTACATCTGCAAGTTGCATCTTCTGTTGAGTGCCAGTCAATAACTTTGGCTTGAAGCTCTGTGAAGCCTTTCTTCAACTCCATATCCACAGGGATGGCCGTGTTGGTACATCTTTCTTCCTTCCTTCCTTCCTTCCTTCCTTCCTTCCTTCCTTCCTTCCTTCCTTCCTTCCTTTCTTTCTTTCTTTCTTTCTTTTTAAATGAGAACACTTAAAATCTACTCCAATGTTCAGGACTTTAAAATCTTGGAAATGGGGTCTTTTTCCCATAGAACTACTACGGACCCAAGACGTAATTACGTTTGATGTGTTTAAATGCACGTTCATCATCATCATGTACATCCTAATGTTTCCTCCGTGCTGCAAACTCCTATAAGTATGCCTGCCACCACTCAGGGCCAATCATAAAGCAGGTGCTTAGTAAATGTGTGCTGAAAGTGTGTAAATGACTTAGTGGGGTGTACTGACATCCTACTTGAATTTTTTCTTGTAACATTGTATTACTGTACCTGTTTTTTCACCAGATGTTGAAAACTGACTTTACTACTTAGTGTCATTGAATTTGAAGACAGAAACATTAAGGGTTACTCTCCTTTATTGGATCTTTCTATTTTGCTGGGAAAGAAGTAACCTCAACTAGGCTCGTTAATGTGATTGTCTCTTGATAACTTTTGCTGACCACCATGTTTTTTCCATAATTCAATTTTATGATTTCTAGCATAGGTTAAGAGTTTGCTCTGCTGTGTCATGGATAAATGAGCTTAACACAAGATGTTTAGCGCATTGTGAAACATACACATTCCAGGGTGTGTAAAACATGCATACCCGTTATTCCTTGAATACGGGCTATTGTGTCAGATATGTTGTATTAAATTTAGATGAATTAGATTATGCCTCGAATTTATATTATTACCCTAAGGGATGACAGCACTATTTCATCCTGGGTTTGCCAGGATGTGTGCAGGGATTTGTTTGCCCTCATATTAACCACCATGGATATAAATACTCTGCACTGTTCAATGCTCAAATTAGAATACTTTCTCGGTGGGCTACTCCAGTACTTGCCTGTAAGGCATTTTTTTACTTCCTGAGAGTGCGTCACCAAATTTTAGTGTAGTAGCTTTTGTTACTGGTAGGCAATAAAAAATGCTGGGTGACTAATCCAGTTTAGGAAGTTGTTCATATTCTCTATGCTAATTGTGTACGAATCAGTCTAATAGCAACAGGGTTATAGTGTCAATTGTTTTCCATAAATACATCATCATTTAGCAATGGTAGCATTGGTTAAATGTGGTATGGACATTGTAGGCAATGGGGATTGCCTTAGAACGGAGATTTTTTTTACCTTAATATTGGTCTGTTTTCTGTGTTTGGCTGTTTTTCCAATGTTGATTAAAGTCACTGTCCCACATTTTACTAATGTAATGGTGGGTTCTTGTGGTTTAAAATGATGAAACTGCTTCAATGACTTATGTAATTCCAGCGTTTGTGGTTCTTTGTGCTCTCCGTGTATCCTTCTAACCAGCACCCCAGGGGGTAGCTTTAGATGTGGATTCAAATAGGTCTGATGCTGATAGAGCTCTTCTACTCAGACACTAGGCCCACTCAATGTTGTTGCTATGGGAGATGATGCATCCTGATCATGTCGTTGCCATGGTAACTCAGGCTCTTCACTCAGTCTCATTCAGACTTGACACAGCAAAGGCAGCTTTTCTTAAGCTGCCAGCAGCCTTTCCATTGTCATTTCAGCATGAAAAAATAGAGACAACAGAATTCTTTTTGCAAAGATAGTACCCTATAAGTCATTTTGCTTCATAATTAGAAAATAGTTGTTTTTGGAATTTTTATTATTATTAGGTGTGTGCACATGTGGAACACTTGTATAACAGGAATGTACTGGATAGAGCACACCAATTGCTTCCCAAATTGTTGGAGGAGCACCCAGGTCATATATTATTCATAACAGGAATGAATTAATACAGAGATAGCTAGTGCTTATTTGAGCACTTTCTATCCAGCAGGTTCTTGTTCTTCATAGGTAGCTTAACACCAGCTTATTATTCAATACACAATAAACTTAAAATAATGAATCTATGACATAACAACACATGAACCACAAAAGGTAGAAACAGAATACACGGCCTGTTAGGTGAGAAATCATATTTCAATATATATTTAATTTACATTTCTGTTACTGTGAGTGGATTTAGCCATCTTTTCACATATTTCAATGCTATTTTTAACTCTTTTGTAAACTATTTAAGTATTTTGCTCATTTATTATGTAATGAGTTTATAGTTTTTTTGCTCTACTTTAAAAAGGACACTTATTGAAGTTATTAGCTTTTTATCTTTTGGAGATATTTTCTGCAAGTTGCCTATTTGATTTGTATTTGCTTGCATTTTTTTGTTTGTTTTCATTTTGTGCTAGGCCAAAATGTTTATTGTTCTTTATTCTAGGGAGGCCACTTATCAATTTTTTCTTTGATTGTATCTGGATTTTCTTATCTCTTTTTTTTTTTTTTTGGTACCAGGGATCAAACTCAGGTCCTTGTTCTTGTGCAGCAGGCGGCAAAACCACTGAGCTAAATCCCTGGCCCTAGATTTTCATTTCTTTATAGAAGGCCTTTTGGGACTACTATCTAGAATATATAAAGAACTGAAAAAAATCACACCCCTCAAATTCAAAGACCCACTTCAAAAATGGGCATCTGAAATGAACAGACATTTCTCAGAACAAGAAGTAAAAGCAGCAAATAAATATATGAAAAAATGTTCAACATCACTGGTCATTCGAGAGATGCAGATGAAAACAACAGTAAGATTCCACCTCACCCCAGAAAGAATGGCTGCTATCAAGAAATCATCTAATTGGTCTGGGGATTTAGCTCAGTGGTTTCACAGCCTGCTGCACAAGCGCAAGGACCCAAGTTCGATCCCCAGTACCAAAAAAAAAAAAAAAGAAATCATCTAATAACAAATGTTGGCGAGGCTATGGGGAGAAAGCAACCCTTCTCCATTGTTGGTGGGAGTGCAGGCTGGTGCAACCACTGTGGAAATCAGTATGGAGATACCTCAAAGAACTAGGACTAGAGTTCCCATTTGACCCAGCTATTCCCCTGCTGGGTATCTTCCCAAAAGAATTAAAAGAATCATACCACAGTGATATATGTGCACCCATGTTCATAGCGGCACAGTTTGTAATAGCTAAAGCTTGGAAGCAGCCCAAGTACCCATCAACTGGAAACTGGATAAAGAAGATGTGGTTTTTTTTATAAAATGGAGTACTACTCAGCCATAAAGAATGAAAAACTAGAGCCACTTATAGCTAAATGGATGCATATTGAGGCCATAGTCTTAAGTGAAATAAATAGGACACACGTGTGTAAATACCAATAGTTTCTCTAGTGTGAGAAACTGATAGTGTAAATAAAGGTTAAAATGATTAAAATGAATAATTGATAATTTGAAATAGGAAAAAAGGTCCAGAGATGTAGGGGTGAAGGGAGGGGAAGGGGAAAGGAAAGAAGGGAAAGAAAAAATTATGAGAAAAGAAAAAAAAATGGAAATGAAATCTGTGTAAATAGGGAAGGGTGGAGGGAGTGAAGGGCACACAGGTAATGGGGAAAAAATAAGAACTAAAATACATCATGTACAGGTACAAAACACCCAATGATAAATGTAAACGAATTGTATACCTAAAATGTACCAATAAAAGAACTTAAGAAAAAGAAATAGACATCCTTTTGATACTCCTGGGTTATTAAAGAATCTATCTGTTCTTTTCTAAAATTAAAGAACTTCATTTTTTACACCTAGGTCTCTAAACCACTTGGAAATTATTCTTTTTATAATATAAATTATGAGTCAAATTTTATCTTTTACTAAGCAGGTATCCAGTTGTCCCAGAAGCATTTATTAAAATGTTTTTTCTTTTTTCCCATTCATATGTCATCGTTATTATATATTAATTTTCCATATATATGGGTGTATGTCAACCTGATACTCTGTTTCACTCACTACTCTATGGATTCAAGCGGCAGTACCAATTTTAATTATCTAGACTTAATAGTGTATTTTATTCCTGATTGGATTAGTTTACCCTCGTTACTATTTTTCAGAGTTTTTAGAAAATTTTTTTGTTTATGTTTTTTGAGGCAGGGTCTCCCTTTGTAGTTCAGGCTGGCCCTGAACTCACTATGTTGCCCAGGCTGGCCTCAAACTTGCAGCGATCCTACTGCCTCAGCCTCCTGAGTGCTGGGATAATAGGCGTGGGCTACCACACTTGGCTTTTAAAAAATTATTTTTAATTGACACTTAAAATTGTATATATCCATGGGATACCATGTGATGCTTTGAGACATGCATATGTTGTACAATCCTTAAGTTAGGGGTAGTATATCTATTTTCTCAAACATTTATCATTCTTTGTGGTCATGATATTCAAAATCTTTTCTTGTATTTTCTTTGAAATATATAGTATATTATCAGTAACTATAGAACATCATAACTTTTTCTCTTATCTAACAGTAACTTAGTACTTATCAAATTTTTCCTTACACCTCTCTCCACCCTGTATACCCTCTGGAAACCACTTTCCTCAGTGTTTGTAGTAGCAGTGTTTACAGGTTTTCTACCCCTCCCCAGACAAACTTTAAAATTGACTTGTATTTCTCTAGGAAAAAAAATTACTGGTATATTTTTCTGTAGACTTCATTAAATTTATAAACTGACATCTTAGGGATGTTGAGTTTTTCCACTCAAGGCCAAGGGATATTTTGCCCCTTTTTTAAAGCTCTCAAGAGTCACTAAAGTTTTCCTTGCTTTCTCATATTATGGGTCACCTTTATTCCTCAGAATGTTATCTTTTTATTATTATGAATGAGATTCTCTCCTCCACAATTCTTGTTTCTCATTATTGTTTATATATTTATGAAGTAATCATTTTATATTTATATTTAACTTACCAAATCTTTTGTTGCTTGTGTTAGTTTTATTACATTTCTCAAGTTGTTCAAATAGGATTCCATATAATATACAAATACAGAAAGTTGTATTTTTCATAATTCTTATACCTATAATTGTTTTGTAGTGTTTGTTTTGTAATTGTATTGATGAATAGCTCCACTACAGTTTCGATAGTCGAGAGAGCAGATAACTCTTTCCTCGCTCTTGAATTTAGCAGGAATGTTTCTTGTTCCCCATTCAAAATTTTAGTATTTACATTAGAATTAATATTTATATGTCATTGACATTTCCTTTATGGGTGTGTATGTATATATTATATCCTCATTATATATACACATATATATTATGCATGAAATGCTCATTATTTTCTTGGTTTTTTTCATTTTGTTTTGTTCTATTTGTTTCATTTTGGTTTTACTTTGTTTTTAGAAAGGGTTGGATTTATGGGGCTGGGTATTTAGCTCAGTGGTGCCGCTGCCTGCCTCTTAAGCACAAGGTCCCGAGTTTAATCCCGGGTACCAAAAAGAAAAAAGAAGAAGAAGAAGAAAGCATTGGACTTATTGAATGCTTGGGTTTCTAGAGCTTTTCATATGACTTTTATCCTTAGACCTATCATAAATTTCATTATATTAATAGAGCCCATAATCATCAATTGCCAAGAATAAATCCCATTTGTCCATGATATATTATTTTGAAGAGGGTATTTGATTCTGCTTACTGACAATTTAAGAGATTTGCAGAGCATTTCCAGGAGCGCCACATGGATCTAGGGTGCTGAGGCGTTCTCAGCATGGCTCTGTTTTCTGGCCCTGCTGTGCCAATTCTGTCTCTGAACCCACAGGAAGGTGCCGAGTTTCAGAAGCAGGTGGCACAGGTTCGGTGTCACCTGACCCAGCAAAAAAACCAAAAGCAAAAAAAAAAAAAAGCCAGAAGAACTTACACCTGGAGTAATCTTTACGGGTCACCTACCCCAGTACGTTCTGAATCCCAGATCAAAGCATATTTCTCCCAATTTGGCAATATTACAAGATTCAGTCTTTCCAGAAGTAAAAGGACTGTGACTAGCCGAGGCAATGCCTTTGTGGAGTTTGCCTCTGAGGATGTTGCCAAGACAGTGGCTGAAACGATGCACAACTACCTCTTCGGTAAAAGACTCCTGGTCTGTCATTTTATGCCCCTAGAAAAGGTACATAAATATCTTTTTAAAGGCTGGCAATTTCCATTTCATCGTCCAATATACCCAGTAGTGAAATGGTATAATCACAAGCAGACACTTCTACAAAAGTTGCAGATGGAAGGTCAATTTAAAAAGAAAAAAAAATTACTAAGGAAGAAATTAATTGCAAAAGGAATTGATTATAATTTTCCTTGATTGGTTTTATCTACTAAGAAAAAAGAGGTTTCAGACAAAAAAGAGATTTCCACAAAAAAGAAAAAGGCTTCAGGCATACCCAAGAAGAAGAAAAGGGTTTTAAAACGGTCTCCTGTCACTCCCGATAAGACCTGTGGATAGCCAGAGGGCCACACCAGTTTAAACACCAACATTTTTTTTTTTTGGTGTCAGGAATCGAGCCCAGGACCTTGCGCTTGTGAGGCAGGCAGTGGAACCACTGAGCTAGATCTCCGGCCCCAACACCAACGTTTTTGGAGAAATGAAAATCTGAAGTGGCTGAAATGAATGATGATAAAGATGGTGAAATAATCTTCAAACAGCCTATATCCAGTGTAAAGGAAATACCAGAGACTCCAACACCCACTCGTTTAGGGAAAAAAAGACAAAGGTGAAGAAAAAGCAAACAGTGATACTGAATGAATTGTGTACTGCATATCTTAAACGAAAATGTGATTCGTTGTAAGGGCTGACTACTGTATTACACTAGCTACAACCAAATCAACCATTAACAAGACTTTCAGAGGCAAAACATACTGGTTGTTTCAGGTCAGTAAGGAAAGCAGTCAGTAATTTTGGCTCATCTGCCCTTGCTGAGATCTGGGGTACATTGCACCCTGCAGTGGATGGGCTCACAGTGCCTTTGTCCTGGTCTCCTACTTTTCTGTTCAGATTCTTTTTAGCTCCCCTTGGCTTACCCTGCTTAAATGTCGCTGTTGACTGCAAGTTGAAGTACTGAAGTGTTGTGGCCTTTTGTCACCAGCAAATAAAGTTCACCAGTCTTGCTTGACCGAGAGAGAGAGAGAGAGAGAGAGAGAGAGAGAGAGAGAGAGAGAGCGATTTGCATCAATATTCATAATCTAAATTGGTCAATAGCTTTCAGCATACTTTATTAGGATTTGGTACCACTGTTATATTTGTTTCATAAAAATAATTTGAATTGTATTTATTTTCCATGCTTTGGAATATTTTAGGTGGCATTGACAACAATAACTTATGTAGGATTATGACTAGTTGTGCTTAATTTTTGATAAACTTTTGTGAAAATATTAAGGACTGATGCATTTCTTTTAGAAATTCTTTAATAAGTCTATTTCTTCAATTCAAATTGGATCTATTAATTTTCCATCTCTATCAGAGTTAGTTTTGATAAATTATTATTTTTCAAAAAACGTGTATTTATCATTTAGGTTTTGAATTTATTTGTGCAATGAAGTCTTCTATTTAAAAAAAAATTTCTCTGTTTTTCCTATTCCTTGGATCTATGTTTTCTCCTTCTTAGTGACATTAACTAGTGGGTAACCTCGTTCATTTTACGGAATTCTCCCCTAGCTCCCTTACTGGGAATTTTGCTCCATCTACGAATTTCACACTGGGAATTTAACCCGTAGTCTTTACACTGAGCTACATCAAAGACCTTTTTTTTTGGTACCGGCGATCGAACTCAGGACATTGCACTTGATAGGAAGGCGCAGTGCAACTGAACTAAATCCCCGGCCTCATCAAAGACCTTTAAATTTTATTTTTTAAATTTTGAGACAAAGTCGCTGTAAGTCACTATGTTGCCCAGGCTGGATTAGGACTTGTGAACCACTAGTCTCAGCCTCCTAGAGTGCTGGAATTACAGACATGGGTCACTATGCCAGGCCCATTTTTTCTCTCTTTAATGTTTCCTTTGTCTTTATCATGCTTCCTTGTATTTTCTTTGGTTTACTCATTATTCATTGCCCAATTTGGGGAGTAGACATTTTAATTTAATAATTTCATTTTGAAATTTTATGATAGAAATATTTAAGACTATATTTAACATCAGTTACTGCTAAAATATATCTTACATATTATTTATTATATGTAGAGCTTCCATTATTGTATTTTTTGTTTTATTAAAACACATTTGCAATTCATGCAGTTTATAGTCATCTTGGGAGTGGCTATATGTACATATTACAGCTTGTTTTTTTTTTTAATCCTCTTCTCCTTCCCTTTTCCCTGCCCCCTCTTCCTCCGGTTCCCCATCCACATTGTTGTACTTGTTGATATTATTTGTCTTAGCTCACGGTATGACATACAGTGTTTATATTAATGGGCGTTATTAGGTTCCTGTATATGGAACATCTTTATTCTTATTTCCTCTTCACCTCCTCCTCACACCTCGCCCTTGTTCTCTTGGACCACTTCCCTATTGCAAGAAATCCATTCCTTTTCGCTTTCTATCCATCCTTTATCATTTTCTTTGTTTGTACTTTGCCTCTTTTAGATATTATATGGCATTTAAGCTTCTGCGTCCGGTTTATTTCACTCAAGATTATATTTTCCAGGTGCATCCACTTTCTTACAAATGTCTCAAATTTGTCATTCTTTATAGCCTTATAACTGAGCAGTATTCCATTATATATACATACCACATTTTCTTTATCCAATCATCTGTTGATGGATATGCAGGCTGCTTCCAGGATTTGGCTATTAGAAATTCTGCTTCCATAAATATTGGTATGCATGTATCACTGTAGTATGATGACTTAAGCTCTTTGGGAAAGATACCTAGCATGGGGATAGCTGGGTCGTATGGAATTTCTAATTTCAGTTGAGAAATCTCCATACTGGTTTCCATGATGGTTGTGCTAACTTGCATTCCCACCAACAATGCAGGAGGGTTCCTATTTCACCACAGCTATGCCAGCATTTGTGATTGTTTGATTTCCTAATGATTGTTGTTCTTTTGGAGTAAGATGGAATCTTAACATTGCTTTAATTTGCATTTCCCATTCTTTAAGTTGTCTCTTCACTCTACTGAGTGATTCTTTTGCTGTATGGAAGCTTTTTGGTCCATTTGTTGATTCTTGCTGCTATTTCTTCAGCGATTGAGGTGTAGAAAATCTTTTCCTACATCTTTGTCTTCAACTGCTTTATCTATTTTACCTTCCAGAAGGTTAAATTTTTCCTTTTTAATGTCTAGATCTTTGATCTATTTTGATTTTAATTTAGTATATGGTGAGAGATAAGGATCCAGTTTCATTATTTTACAAACAGATAGTCAGTTTTCCCAACACCACTTCTTGAATAGTCTATGTTTACTCAAATATAAGATTTGGGCCTCTTCGTCAAAAATCAAGTAGTTCAATATGTCTGGGGAGGTTTCTGTATCCTCAATTTCATTCCACTCATCCATGTGTCTGTTTTTCTTCCACTACCATGCCATTTTTATCACCATTGCTTTGTAGTATAGCTAGAAGTCAGATAGTACAGCTTGAAGTCAGGTATTACTATGACACCTGCTTTGCCCAAAATTATTTTTGCTATTCTGGGTCACTTCTAGCTCCATATGAATTTTAGGATTAAAAGTATACTGATGTTATTTTAAATGGGGTTACATTGAATCTGTAGAAGAGTTTTGGAAGTTTGGTCATTTTGACAATATATGTTCTGTCTATCCAGGAGCAGGAGACAGCTTTTCATTTTCTGATGTCCTCTTCAATCTTCTTCATAGTACTGTAGTTTTCTTTGTAGAGGTCTTTCACTTCCTTGGTTAGGTTAATTCCTAGATATTTCATTTTTCTTGAAATGACTGTGAATGGTATTGTTTTCATAATTTCCTTCTCATCCCATTCATTGTTGATTTACACAAATGCTAAAGACTTTTGTGTGTTGATCTTGTCTCTTGCTACTTTGCTGAAGTTGGGTATTAATTCTAAGAGTCTTTTAGTGGAGTTCTTTGAGTCTTCTACGTAGAGTATCATGTCATCTGCAAATAATGATAATTTGAGTTCTTCTTTTCCTATATGGATCCCTTTTATTTCTTTCTCTTGCCAAATTGCTCTGCTAATGTTTCAAGTGCTGTGTTGAATAGAAGAGGTGATATTGGACATCCTTATCTTGTTCCTGAGTTTAGGGGGAATGATTTTAGATTTTCCCCATTTAGTATGGTGCTGGCTGTTGGTTTCTTATAAATAGCCTTTATCATATTTGGGTATGGTCCTTCTATACCTGTATTTTTCAGGGTTTTTATCATGTAGGGGTGTTGGATTTTGTCAAAAGCCTTTGCTGCATCTATTGATATGATCATGTGGTTTTTCACCTTGCTCCTGTTTATGTGATGTGTTACATTTATTGACTTTCATATGTTGAACCATCCTTGTATCTCTGGGATGAAGCCTACTTGTTCATGAGGTATCAACTTTTTGATAATGTGCTGTATTCTATTTGCCAGTATTTTGTTAAGGATTTTCCATCTTTGTTCATTAAAGGAACTGGCCTATAGTTTTTTGTAGTTGGGTCTTTATCCTATTTGAGGATCAGGGTGATACTGGCTTCCATAAAAAATTTGGGACCTTGGGCCGGGGATTTAGCTCAGTGGTTCTGCCGCCTGCCTCGCAAGTGGAAGGACCCGAGTTCGATCCTCGGTACCAAAAAAAAAAAAAAAAATTTGGGAGCACTCTGTGCCTTTCAATTTCTTTGAAGAGCTTGAGGAATATTGGTAATATAATATCTTTAAAAATTTTATAGAATTCAGCAGTGAACCCATCAGGTCTTGAGCTTCTTTTAGTTGCTAGATTCTTTATGACTGAGTCAATTTAATTGCTTGTTATTGGGTTGTTAAGTATTATGTTTTCTTGGGTTAGTTTTGGTAGTTTGTATGTGTCTAGAAATCTATCCATTTCTTCAAAATTTGCTAATTTGTTGGAATATCACTTTATTTTGGTGAGTCTGGCTAAGGGTTTATCTATTTTATTTATTCTTTCAAAGGTCCAGCTCTTTGATTCATAGTGTATGTGCGGTGGTTTGTGTGGGGGGTTTTGCAGTTTTTTTAGTTTCAATTTCATTGATTTCTGCTCTTTATCATTTTCCTCCTCAATTTTGGTTTGAGGCTGGTTTGTTTTTGTTTCTCATGTATCTTAAGATTTTTCATAAGGTTATTTATTTGGGCTTGCTCTGTTTTCCTTATGTGTGCATTGACTTACATGAATTTTTCTTTTTAGGACTGATTTCATAGTGTCCCGAATGTTTTGTTCAGTTGTACAGTCATTATCATTAATTTCCACAAATTTTAAATTTCTTCTGTGGCCCATTGGTTGTTTAGAATAATGTTGTTAATTTTTCCAGGAGGTTTTGCCTTTTCTGAAATTTCTTCTGTCATTGATTTCTACTTTCATGCACAGCGATCTGATAGTGTGCATGCGGTGACTTCAATTCTTTTATATTAACTTAAGCAGGCTTTAGTATGTGATCTATTTTGGAAAAAGTTCATGTGCTACTGAAAACAGTGCACACTTAGTTGTAGGACATGGAAAACAGTGTATATTTACATTAATTCAATATTTTCAAGGGTGTGGTTCAGCTCTGAAATTTCTTTATTGATTTTTCATTAGTTAATCTATCTCTTTGTGAAAGTGAGGTGTTAAAATCCATACTATGATGGTGTTAGTGTTTATTTGATCTCTTAATGTCTGAAGCTTTTGTTTTATGAAGATAGGTGGTCCTGGATTTGGTGCACTTATATTTATCAATGTTATCTCTTCTTGTTGGATTGTCCCTTAACTACTACGTAGTGATCTTGTCTCTTCTAATCAGTTTTAACTTGAGGTTTACCATGTCTGATATTAGAATTGCTACTCCTGCTTGCTATTGGGGTCCTGGAGCATGAAATCCTATTTTCTATCCTTTAATTTGTAGTCTATGAATATCTTTTTCAATTAGATGAGTTTCTGAAATGCAACAGATTATTGGATTCTGTGTTTTGATCAAGTCGGCCAGTCTGTGTCTTTTGATAAGAGAGTTGAGGCCATTAACATTGAGATATATTACTGAGATGCCTTGGTTATTTACTATCACTGCCTTCTTAATCTGTTTGTGCATCATTTGTATTTCTGGGTTTTTTGTTGTTGTTGTTGTTGTTACCAGGGGATTGAACTCAGGACCTTGTGCCTGTGAGGCAGGTGGCAGCACCTCAGAGCTAAATCCCCAGCCCTGCATTTCTTTTCTTTTTTTTTTTTTTTTTTGCATTTTTGCATTTTTGCATTTTTTGCATTTCTTTTCTTGATGTCTTTGTTTCTATATATTCACTGACCTTGCTAGTTTCCTCTGTGTTTTTAGCTGTGTCTAATTCATTGTTTCTGTCAAGAATATTCTTGAGTATTTTCTCAAAATCTGGTTTAGTACTCATATCTGTCTGAGCTTGTCTTTTTCATGGAAATACCTTATTTCTCCATCTATTTGGAAAGATAGCAATGCTGGCCAAGTTAATCTGGGTTGGAAGTTATTTGCTCTTCATGCTTGAAATACTTCACTCCAAGCTCTTCTGGCCTTCAGTGTTAGTGCTGAAAAGTCTGCTGTGATTCTAATTGGCTTTCCAATTTTTGGTTTTTCACTGGGTGCTTTTAAAATTCTGTTTTTTCACTGAATTTAATAAGGATATTCCTTGGTAAAATTCTCCTTTCACCACAACTGTTTAGTGTTCTAAAGTTCTATAGGTGTCATTTACTTTTTTTTTTTTTTTTTTTTTTTTTTGGCACTGGGGATTGAACTCAGGAGCTTGCACTTGCAAGGCAGGTGGCAGCACCACTGAGCTAAATCTCCAGCCCACTTACTTGCATTTTATACTCTTCTTATATGTGGAAAATTTTCTTCCATAACTTTTGTAATCATGTTAGTGCATCCATCTTTGCTGTCTTCTAGTTTTTCTGTAACTCCAATTAGCCTTACATTAGTAGCTGCTGGATAGTTTTCTCTTGTTCTCTTTTTTCCTTTTTGGTTTCTTTGAGCTCTTTATTGTAATTCACTATTTTGTCCTCAGTATTAGACACTCTGCATTCACACTGATCATTTCTGCAATGTATGAATTCTCTACAGTTTTTTATTTCAGGTATTTCCATCTGACATATTTTGAAAGATTTTATACCCTTGTTGAATCTGTCATTCAAATTTTGAACTTTTTTTTAGCTTGTCCAATTTTTTCCTTATTTCTCCAAAATTCACCATGGGCATAGTGAATATAATTGTTGTAAAATTTTGTTTTATTACCTCTTTTAACTCATCTATTTTCATTATCCCTTCTGAGAACTTTTCATAGATTTCTGCTACCTGGTATTTGTTTTCTTCCCACTTTGTGGCCCCTTCCTCTGCCTTGGGGAAGGGGTTAGATATTTTCTACTTCCTTGTTTCCCCATTCTTCTTATTCTATCTATCTATTTTCTTCTTCTATCTATGGATAGAAGATATATCTTTTTAAAATTATATATGGCTCCCTATTTTCTTCTCTATTTTGGGGGGTGGTTACTGCAGGTTGGAACTAGAGAAAAAGTGTTTGTGGATTATATCAATATTTTTGGGAGGATGTTGCTTCCCTGTGAATAATTTTCAGCTTTATATGTCCAGTGTTAGCATTTTCTCCTTTTGTTCTTTAAGTGATTTTAACTCTGCCCTATGTTTTGCTGAACTAAATTGAACAGATTCAATCTTACCACACTTTCATATGATATTCCTTGCAGTTACTCTTCATCTCTTTGTCTATTCTCTGTGCACACGAAGACAGTTTATTTGTGGTTGCTCTGCAGTGAGGTAGGTGAGGTGGGGTGGGGAGAATAGGAGGTGATTGGATGAGTAGCGTTAAGACACTAAGGGGGAGGTTGGAAGGGGAGACTAGAGGTAGATGAGAAGGTTGATGTGGTTTCTGATTTTATTGGAGTACTTTTAGTTGAGTTGAAGGTTTAAAAGTGAGTTTTCTGAGGAAATTTTGTGGGGGCAAAGGCAAGATATGGGAGAAAGGTGATTCATTTTGTGGTTGAGGAAAGCTATGTGGTTATCTGAACTTTCTTATAGGGAAGACAATAAGCTAGGTAAGATACGGAAGATTCAAAGGCTTAAGATGTGGAGGATAAATGAATTATGCTAGTGAAGAAAGGGGTGAGTGTGGGGGAGCTAAATATGGGGAATTTAAAATCTTAGGAGGAGGAGTTTACATGTTTGGAAAAAGTATAAAGAAATATGTTACTAATATTGTCTGGGAGGTTGAAGTTAAGAAACTAGATAAAGAGCTGAGACTAGGGAGAGAACCCAGATGTCAACTAAATCAGAGCCAATGAAAGAACAAATATACAAGAGTAACAACCTAATAAACACATCCAACCATAACATAACTTCATGTTTCTAAATAAATCAAGAAAGGTACAGAAACAAACGGAAAAAACCCAGTAAGATATCCAGTGCAAACAAAGATTAGATATTCCAATGAGACATTGCATATGTGATTCCTAAGTAGCTTCTTTACCAGAAAGCCTGAGTGCTCACACCCCAGTAACCCCTCTGATACCTCCACCGCAATACTGGTGTTAATTCAGACTCAGAACCCCTTTGCCTGATTACAATCATTGTTACAGAGTCTGATACAGTCCAAGTTCTTGGGTTAGGAACTCTTGCTGTCCCTCTCCCTGGGTGTGATGGTGAATTCAATAGACGAGTTCACTGGCACTAAATTGCCCACTGAGTCAAGATTATTCCTATGCAATTAATTCAACTACAACAGTAATAGACTAATCCATCACAGAAGTGTCTATCAGGGAGAGTTGAGAAATAGTATACCATAAAACCCTGTTTTGGGTCTCCCTTTGGCCTAGAAGAGAAATCCACAGCTATAATGTAAGCATTATAACAACCCAAGTCTTGACCCAGAGTTAATGTGCACTGAATGTGATGGTTGTGTCTTCCCTACTAGTGATAAACAACATTCAACAGTAATTTTATAGAATCAGTTATCTAAAGTACAGGGGATTTGGGACCAGATAATGCCAGAGAGGTAAGAGAAAAGAAAAAGAAAAAAAAAAAGTTGGGTTTTTTTTTTTTTGGCACTGAGGATCGAACTCAGGACTTTGCACTTGCGAGGCAGGCTTGGCACCACTGAGCTAAATCCCCGAACTTGTTTGTTTTTTTAAGTACTCTGCTCTGTGGTATGGGAAGGAGGAAATAGCAGTGGGGCAAGGGATCCTATTGATGTTAGGGAAATGCTATGTAACAGGGAAAACTGGGTACAAAATTATTAGTGGGAAATGGGGATGAGAAAAGACTTGATGATCGATATAAGTATTAGAGATAAAGTTGAAAGGAGACAATTGAAAAGGTGGAGAGAAAAAAGGAAAATTGAGAATGAATGAAACACAGGAGAAAAAGATCAGGTGAAGCAATATGGGTAAAAGTAGAAGGAATATTAGTGGATGAGGTAGAATTCCCTTACCCTCCATAAACTATATTGGGAGAAATAAAAAGACAAGAGCAAGTGAAACACACACAGACATGCTCATAAAAGAAAAAAAAGGTAAAATATTGGAATAAAGGTATGGGGGAAATGTATAGAAGGAAGAAAAAAGTTTTTAAAAATGTAAAGAAGTAAGAAAAATTAAAAATGTAAATTAATACAATCAAAGAAGAGTAAAGAAAGTTTTCTATTGTTTTAGACATGTGACTCCTTTCCTCTAGCTCTGGTAAAGGAGCAGAACTCAGGCCAGGACATATCTTTGTTTGCACTGGAAGTCTAAGGTGGCTGTCTGCCCCCAGAATGATGCTGGTTGTGGAGATCTGCTCACTGTGGGAACATAGCACCAATATGAGCTTCCAATTTTGTGTAACTCAGGCTGAAACTGGGCTCTGACACAGGAGCAGAATCTGTAATCATCAGCCCTTGCCTCTCAACGGGATTCTCCCCAGTCCACTCTCCAGCTGCAGGCAGTCTCCTATGACTGTCCTTCTCTCTGGGAACTTGGCATTGTGAAGCAGCCAAGGGGTTTTTCTTGGATCTAGGTTCAAATACCCTGCCCTTCCCTACAATGGTGTCCCCACCAGTTCCTGCTCCACACAACTGTGTCCTCAGGTACTTGTACCACAGTCATTCACCAACTGTTGGCCGTGGAGACCCACTGGGGAAGCAGTGTCTTGCATTCTTCCTGCTCTCTCCAACTGCATAAGATTCTACCCCGCTGCTGTTGTCAGTGCCATGCAGTCTCCCCTCTGCAGCACACTCTATTTCTTCTATATCACTTAATCGTATTTTCTTCTCTGTCAGTTCCCTCGTGGTTCCCGTGTACCATCCACTCACTTTGGTTCCTCTCCAAGCTATTGTTTTCCAGACTCTAGACACTTTGTCTAGGAGAAACTGAGTTGCTGGCACTCATTCCTCCACCATTTTCTTCACCCCATTATTGTATATTTTAATCCTACAATTTTGGTTTGTATTTTCCCTTTCACTCAGAATTTAGGTGTGTATACATTTTATTTTATTTATTTATTTATTTATTTAATTTTTTTTGGTACCGGGGATCGAACTCGGGTCTTTGTGCTCGCATAGCAGGCAGCAAAACCACTGAGCTAAATCCCCAGCCCTACGTTTTATTTTTAATTGACACATAGTAAACTGTACATATTTATGGGTACAGTGTGACTTTTAACTACATGTATATAATGTTTAATGACCAGATTAGGGTAATTGATATATCTATTATCTCAGACATGATTTCATTGTATTAGAAATATCCAAACTCCTCTCTATTAGTTATTTTGAAACATTGAATTGTTACCAACCATAGTTATTCTACTGTGCTTTAGAATATCAGAAGGTATCTTCCCTATCCAGCTGCATCCCTGTTACCATCAACTATTCCCTCTCCATTCTTCCCTTCCCACAGTCTTCCCAGGTTCTGGTAACCTCTATTTTATTCATTATTGATTTGAGATCAAAGTTTTATCTTCACATATGAGTAAGAACACATGATATTTGTTTTGCTGTGCCTGACTTATTTCACTTACCATAATGTCCTCCAGTTCCACCTTGCTGTAAATGACAGAACTTCATTCTTTTTACCACTGAATAATATTCCAATTTATGCGTGTGTGTGTGCGTATGTGCTCGCATGACTTTTTTTTTATTCTTCTGTCAATGGACACCTCGCTTGAGTCCATATCTTGGCTGTTGTGAATAATGTTGCAATAAACAATCTCAGAGCTTTAATTTTATTTTGTCTAAGAGAACTTTAAAATTTACTATTGGACTTTATTGTGAAATATGATAATACTGGTGGTGTTATACCTTATTGAATTTGATGATTACTTTCTTGTGGCCTGGCATATAGAAAAGTTTTATGACTATTCCTTGGGTATTTAAGAGTGTTTTATCATCCTCTTGTAAAGTTTGATATATGTCTAGAAGATCTAGCTTATGATTATTCAGAATAGGTCTTCTTGGATCTTTTGTCATTTGGCCTACCTTAGACAGTTGTGTTAAACTGTGTTATTAGCATGTTTCTGCATATTCTTCCCTGCATTTCCTATTATTTCTTTTTTTTTTTTCTGTTGTTGTTGTTCTTTTTTTTGGTACCGGGGATCGAACTTGGGACTTGGTGCTTGCGCGGCAGGCGCCAGAACCACTGAGCTAAATCCCCGGCCCATTTCCTATTATTTCTGCTATGAAAGTATATACATGTTATTTACTTAATCAACATTCATAATTGTTTTACTTCAATTTGGAATCATGGATTTCAGCCTTTATAAAGACCAAACATAAGTGGGCAAAAAGGTTGGATAAACACTATAAAAATGGGGCCGGGGATTTAGCTCAGTGGTTTTGCCGCCTGCTGCGCAAGCGTAAGGACCCGAGTTCCATCCCCCGTACCTCCCCCCCCCCAAAACACTATAAAAATGTTATAAGATTTTTGTGAATTTTTACATTTATTAAAGGTAGGAAAAGAAACATATCCTGCAGAGTGAGTGTGGGCAAATTAAAGGTAGGAAAAGAGGTATATTCTGCAAGGTAACAGCAGATCACTATGAGAGAGCACAGTGGCCAAGAGCTTAATAGCAGCCTTCTTTTGTTCTCTCATTCCTCAGGATGACATCAGATCTAGGCCATCCTATCAAAAACATGCTTGAGTTCTTGCATGAAGATTCAAAGCCAGCACTTTCTGATTGATGCCAGGTGCAGGGCTTGTAATTGTTTCTTTTTTTTCTCTCAAATCAATAGAGATCTTTTATTGCCATCACTAAAATATCACAAATTTATCTGTAGCTGGATAACTCTTGAATCTTATTCATCAGGCTGCTGAACTGTTCCCTTTTCAGAAACATAGATGCCATCTAAAATTTTTCTGATATCTTTGTTTTGTACTGTTGTGGCTTGCTGAATCAAAGCAGCTGAATTTGAAATAAACTCAATGTCATTTCCTTCAAAGATTAGTTCCTTTTTCCGGGTTTGAGATACTGAGCAAGCAACACCTGCCCTCATACAACCCAGCGGATGTATTTTTCATCCAAGAAATTCTGGATTTCAACAAGAGACCTATTCTCCTGAATAACAACGTTGATGGGGAAGTGAGCATATACAGACCTCATCTTGTAACGGAAGCCCAGCGTAATATCCTTGATCATGTTCTGTACTTGACTACAGATTGTGCGAACAGTAGCCAGTTCCTTTCTGTTTTCCCACCATTTGTCAACCTGGAGCCTCTTCTTTGTCTTTCCAAGGAGACTGAGTTCTACATTAATGTGGTTGAAGTCCCTCTGCAGGGTTCCTCTGGGGCCCTTCACAATAACTGTGCATCCCTTCAGTGATGTCGACATTTTTTGGAATGTCGACAGTCTGGTTGCTGATAATGGTCTTCATTATCGCAGGAGATGTGGCAAAGAGTTTGTAACTGTTTTTTTACACATGCCCTGCATCTCTGTAATTGACAGGCCATGGCCACACCGTAATCTTCTCCCTCATTTTCCCCTAAGAGACATAAATCTCCACAATTCTTTACGAGTGCAGAGGGTGTAGGGGTCTCTGTCTTCATATAGCTACTTCCTGACTGTAGGCCCTACCTATTGGGGCTTATGTGCTCTCCAACTGCTTTGGGATGTTTGTGGCTCACTGGCTGGGTTGAAAAAACCTGTCAGAAGACAATAAGAAAGGAGTTAATGTCAATATGTAAAAGACTGTTAAGCTGCCTGTTCAATGGAAGAAAGTTTGGTGAATTTGTCAGGAGACTAACTTTACTATTAGGTTGGGGATACAGAACCCAAATATGAGAAGGAGCAGGTCAGTCTGTGGAGGAGAAAGTATGGCAAAGAGCAATACTAGATAGGCAACCAGTGTCCATTTAAACTGTGGTAGATTATGGGTCATTAGTGACTCTATTTTACCTGTAGTTGGAGCAGTACAAGCACAGTGGGAAAAATGTTATAAATTTTGAAAGATATATGAGAGAGCCACAGAGATAGAGACAGAGTGAATAAAGAAGAGCAAGAAAAAAAATCTCCTGTTACATAGGTAATAAACAGAAGTTAAAAAATTAATTTAATTCTGACAAATGAATTAATAGAAAATTGCAGGAAAGGGGTACTCAGTTCTAAGCCCCCACCTCTGTGCCCATAAGAAGTAGTTTCCATCAATGGACAAAGTGTATTTGTCTGGCTACCATTCAAGATCTGAGGGTCCAGTTTGTTCCAGTTGAATTTGTTATGGACCACCTTAGGAGACAGGAATAGGAAGGGGCAACCTGATCTAGTGACTGTTACATATCCAGAAACAGAAGATTCCCTTGGCTATTATAATAACTAATGTATTCAATAAATATTCAAAGACGTGTTCCACACCAAGCCATCTTTTATTTACAGTGATTCAGGTTTCTGCTTAAAGGGTACTGATAGCTCCAACCGTAGCTTAAAATCCCTGTGAGTCTCATTATTACACTGCTTTAATTTTCTACTGAATGCTTATTACTATTCTGCTAAAATTCTATTAATACATTCTTTAACATTTCTCTCTGCACTAAAATGTAAACTCCAAGGTAGCATAAATTTTTGCCTTTGTTGTTTTCTATTCTAGCTACATCATCTGGCACACTGCCACCACATAATGCACTCTAAATAAATGTTTGTTATATTAATGTATGAATAATATCTATTCACATCTTCAGAGAATAAAATGTCTGGTGTAGAGGTAGGAACAATAATATAATTTTATAAGAATCAGCTATGATGTCACTATATTTCACTGCCTCATTCAATACTCAACATGTATTTGATAAGCACTTGCTTTTTCTAAGCCCCTGTGCTAGCCCCTGTGGGTATAGAGGTGAAGGTAGCACAGTCCCTGATTAGTATTGGATCTAGCAGGAAGGTTCCAATTATGAATTTTGCATTAGCTTTCTATATGTTTCCATTAGATGGTAAGCTCCATTAACAGACAGAACTCAACTAACAGTGACATAAACCAGTGGTTCTCAACACTTGGAGAACCACAGAATGATCTGGGGAGCTTTTAACAAGACAAATTGCCTACAAAATTGTACAATTCTTATGAAAAGGAGAGGCAATATCTAGCATATAGCTGTTGGTCCATAAATCTCAAGTCTTAAAATCAAAGAAACAATGGGAAAATATGAAAATGTTGCTTATTATGGCAATATGTTGTAGCAAAATTGGAATAATTAAATATCCATGAATAGATTTGAAAAATAAAATAATTTAATATTATACAGCTATAAAAGGAGTGATGACTATTTCTATATATTTATTTGGAATATTCTCTAGGATATATTGATAAGTGAAAAGAATCAAGCTGGGAAAAACCATATAGTATATTATCACTTATCAAACATGATGAATGAATGTATATATGCAATCAAATCATAATTAACAAACTAAAAAAATGTACCTATGAGAGAGAGACAGAAAGTAAAGTGGGAGGGTCAAGCTGACAAGGGGACTTCACTAAAAATGTTATTTGGTAGATTTTTGCCTTGGTAGTATGTAAACTTTCCACATATTTATAAAAACTAATTAAATATGAGAAAAATAATTCATATTCATGAAAATCAAAATGAATGTCATGGACTTTATTGTTCATTCAGTTTTTGGCATTACAAGAGAGAAAGGATTTCAATTAATTTGTTCTGTATACTCCTAGTAGGATACAACCTGAGGACCAAAGGAACCACATGAAAATTTGTTTGGAATTAATATTTTTAATGATAGTATTGGCATGTTTGCTAAACATTGTTGGGTGTAAAGTGTGGGATGAGTTATTTTGTTGGTGTCACTTGGAGCCAAGACTCATAGGTTCAGGAAAAGGATATACTGAAGTAAGACCGATGACATAAAGTATATATCCTGGAGACCTGAATTGAGTAGGAATTATCACTATGAACTCATGAAGTATTTTAGTTCCATACCCTACAAGCCACTAAAAACCATGATAAACCCAAGCAAGCAGCTAAACACCATGAGTTTACTCGCTAGAAAGCACTTTTCATTTTAAAAAAATCAAGATTACATTATGCATTATTTTATTTCAGGAAATATCTGTGGTAAGCCTTGAATGACTTTTTGTATTAGAAAACAAGAAGCTATTAAAGACTACAAGGTCACGCTGAAAGGATTTAAGAGCCAACCTAAAGAGCCTAAATGCCTAAAATGAGACAATTTGAGAATCTGTAAGAATAATTAAATAGATTTAATAGATTGCATTTAAACATTATGTTTATAATTATAAAATATACTTTGTAGTCACCTTTAAAAGGGTTAGGGAACTGGGCCAGGGATTTAGCTCAGTGGCACAGCGCCTGCCTGGCAAGAGCAAGCTCCTGAGTTCAATTCCTGGAGCTGGAAAAAAAAAGTGCTAGGGAACAAATTTCAAATTTATTATCTGAAAACTAGTAAATAAAAGAAAATAATCAAATAATTATCTTTCTATTTGTATATGAGCTATCTACTGTAATCTCTTTAGATAATCATTCTAGCTAATGAAGATGAATAAATGGAGTATCTTCATTCTAAAGTCTGCAATAAAATTTTGGATCTAGGCAATAATCATCAATGACTAACATAGTAAGAAGGCAATCAGATATTACGTGTGTCCAGAGAGGAGTACATAGTACTACTTGGAAAGTATTCTTCCTAAAAATAAAAATAAAAACTAACTTGAATAAAAAGCCACTATCTGTAACAACTAATTTACAGAAAAGAGAGGAAACAAAGGGACATATAAACAATGACAAAGAGAGCCAGCAAAATCTACACTGTAACAAACTCTAGAGAACAAAAGACCCAAATTCTTCAAATAAATTGTAAAAACAAAACAGGGAAGGGACAATCTATAGATTGAAAGAGGTTCAGGCATATACACAAATTATATGCATGAGAGCAAATTAGATCCTGAGTTGAAAAATGAAGTTTCAAAAATTAAATATGTATAAGCAGCTGGAAAATTGAACTAAGAATGAATATTTGGAAATGTTTAGGAAAACTCCTGAGTTTTCCCAGCTACCTGGGAAGCCAGCTTGGGCAATTAAGTGAGACCCCTACCTCAAAAAACAAGAGAAAAAATGCTTAGGAATTATTACATTTTTTACATTTGATAATGTTATTGTGCTCATATTTTAAAGTGTCTATATCTTTTATAGATACATACCGAAATAATCTTCTAAGAGATACGATGTTTGGGGTTAGCTTCAAAATAACCTATGGCTAGAGAGGTCAGTGAATATTTAAATGAAATAAGATGGACCAAATGTTTTTAATTGATGGAGCTGTGTGAGAGCTGCATGCATTTTTTATAATATCTTGCCATGTATCTGACACTATAACAGAAGGGTTTGTTTGTTTTTAGAGACAGAGCCTCACTATACAGTCCAGACTGGCTTCAAACTTCCTATGTAGTGTAGGCTGGCCTCTAATTCGTTATCTTCCTACCTCAGCATACCAAGTGCTGGGATTACAAGCATTAGCTACCACACTTGACTGAAGTTTTTTTAAATGGCCAAAATCAAAATACAGACTAATAAAATCAGAATTTCTGGATATGGGGCCAGGTTATTAGTATTTCTAAAAGCTACCTTTAAATGAACTGACTATGTAGCTAAAGCTTAGAGTCAATTATATAAACAAACAAGACCTTTTTCTCCAACCCTTCTGATAAGTAGTCTGGAAGTAGGCTTGCACTAATTCAATTGCTCAGAGATGCCTCAAGGACATCATGGCTTTCATACTCCTGCTCTACTATTTTCAGCAAGTTAACTGTATGACCTCATGCTTGTCACAACAAAGCTGCAACAACTCCAGCATTTCTACCACATTCTAGGTATCATCTCACATTTCTACTTTTAAGAAACAACCTCTTCTATAGAATCCTTAACACACTGCCTGTACATATAAGTAGGCATAACTAGGTAATGTGCATAACCCCTAACTGTAGAAGAGGTTTGAAAAACCATCACCTGACAAAGGAGTATGGGATAGCCATGATCAAATTGGAGAATTTCCAAGTTCCTCCTTGGAGATGGGCCTTTTGCTTCTTTGAGTAAAACTGTATTTTTATTATCATCGAGCAGTGGTAGGTAGGTCTATTGGGTCAAATCAAAATATCTGGTGAGAAAGAAAAAGCAGCTCTTCTAAGGTCAAAAGTATAGGGATAAAAACTGAATATGGACTACAGGGAATAAACTCACAGGGATGGAACAACACACTATACCCAGGCACTCTTTGTACTGAATTCAATTCAGTCCTTATAATAGTCCTACAAACCAAATAACTGTCATTATTTCCATATTATGCAAGAGGGACTAGAGGCTCACAGAGGAAGGGTCAGATGTTTTGCCCAAGGTTATGACAGGTGTTCCATACGGTATTACTTTTTCTTTCATAGGTCATAACCACTTCTGTAAATTACCAAGATCACCACGGGAAATATCAGTAAGGAAAGGGGAAGAAATCCTTTGTTTGCTCAGCACAGTGCTATGCACTCCTTGTCACAAGAACTTCTTTCCCCGTTACTGGGGGATTAAACCTAGGAGAGCTCTATCTCCTCAGATTTTTTTTTTTTTTTTTTTTGTACTTGAGACTGAACCCAGGGCCTTCCTGCTGAACTACATCCCCACTCCATCCCTTTTTTAATTTTTTATTTTATTTATTTATTTTTTGGTACCGGGGATCAAATTTGGGACCTTGAGCTTTCAAGGCAGGCAGCGGAACCACTGAGCTAAATCCCTGGCCCTATCCCTTTTTAAAAAAAAAAAAAAAAAAATCTGAGACAAGTTGTCAAGGCTGGCCTTGAATTTGTAATCCTTCTGCCTCAGGCTCTAGAATAGCTAAGGTTAGGGCTGGGGATTTAGCTCAGTGGTTCCACTGCCTGCTCCGCAAGCACAAGGACCCGAGTTCAATCCATGGTACCAAAAAAAAAAAAAAAAACCATAGAAGAGCTAAGGTTAAAGGTGTATGCTACCATACCAGAGTAGGAGAACGTATTTTGATTCTCGCCACTACTCTAATGGTGAGAACTGCTGGCAGAGTTGGGGACCCCAGAGTGGCCTAGAGCATAATCTACCCCTCATAAAGCTGCTACCAGTCTGCATATTCTGGTCATATGTGGTATCTTGTGTCCCACTCAGTCAGGCATTTGTGGATAGTGCGGGGTCTAACCTAACTGGAGATCTGGGAAAATTGGCGATTTCAGCATCCTCAGAGCTGACTAGAATGCTGCCCCTCTTGGCAGCAGCTTTTGTTACTCTGTCTTACAGAATGAATCTGATGTGCATTTGTTCCTTAGCCACCTGAGGCACAGTTCAAGTTCCATTAGAAAACCAGTATTATCTTTCTCATGCCTCCAGATTCACCTCCCACCCAGCCTTGAATGGTGTGCCATCCGTGGAACCAAACAGTTCTTCTTGAATTATGTTAACTTTGGGTCATTAGAGTATTTTATTCACCACCAAGATCCTGTGAAGCCACCTCTTATCTGTCTTCACCTTCCTTTAAGGTAAGAGCCTCCTTAAATATATCTCTTGACTCTCAACCTTTCTGTATTCCCCTCTTAAAGGTATGAAATTTATGTTTGTGAATCATCTTCCCTTCCAGGGAAGAGTTCTTTTATGGTTGAGCATGCATTGAGGAAAAAGAATAGGGATGAGCATTCTGTCATTAGCATCACTCAAAATCTAAGCCTTTGGATTAAAAAATGTTTCATCTCTCCTACTTTATATACTACTAAAAGAGGTAGTTTAGAAAACTATGTCATGAAAGCATCAATTAAAGCAGAATATAAAAAGAAATACAAGGTACAGATCAAACACTAACATTTAATCCAGGGACTGCCAGCTAAACATGCAGAAGCCTTTGGGGTATTTCTTGGTCACTTGCCATGCAAGTGTCCTGCGAATTTATTGGTGTGGCAAAAGGTCACTGTTAAGACTGCAGTAGAGCAACTAAAGGCAGTCTCGGGGGAAAGATATCATCTAAGCTTCTGCTTGATAAGAGAAGCAGCCTTTTGCTCAGTGCCCCAAATGCGAAAGAAGAGCTACAATTGGATACATATTGGAAACAGATCATATCAGGTGAGAAATGCAGTGATATGATTGTGAACAAATCTTTTTGTCATCTCATGGTAAAACTGATGCTATGTTTCAATATTCTCTGCTTAGACTTTTGAAGAAATTCAGCAACCAAAAAGAAAAATATCTTCATTAGAGGGCTGAGAAATGTCTGCAAAATCAATCTGAATAGAAATTAAGAGGCTTTGCCAAAACCACCCATTTTTAAACTTTTATCAACACTGACTTGTGAAAAGAAATTATACAATTGTAAGAGTAAATGTGGGGAAAGAAAATCTCCTTAGAATTTAGAAAAATTTCCTTTAAAACTCTCAGGCATAGTCAAGTGTAGGACAGAACTGTGCAGGAAGCCAATATTCAATATTCCATAGGCTACCATGTAAAAATGTAAGCTTCGCCCTCTTGAATGTAAGTAAAAAATTTCCCCCTTTTTGTTCTTTGTTACATGGCATACTCATGCCATAGGCTCTTTTTTCCCCTTTCTAATGCTGACTTTAACACACATGCTGTGGAACATTAACAGACACACTGGATGCTTTGAAAAAGCCTCTCTTAAATTCTAAGACAACTCTCATTTTCCCACCCCCACTGAAGTAATGAGTGGTATCTCTAGGGAGAAGCTGTGGATCAAATTCTTCCACTCAATGTCCAACTACGAGTAGATATTTTAACTGAAAAATAGAAAAACTGGAAATATGCCAATAGTCTCATGAAACAAGACATTGGATCAACGTGAAATATGTCCAAATACTCAGGTTTTGACCAAACTTCTGTGGTTATTGGATTTTTTTGTTTTTGTTTTGGTACCAGGGATCGAACTCAGGACCTTGTGCTTGCAAGGCAGGTGGCAGCACCACTGAGCTACATCCCTGGCCCTACTGGCTTATTTTTTAATGGACATGGCAATGGTAAATAATCACCCCCCTGATACTTTATAGTCCAGTTTAACCAAAATGAGTGTTATTTTTACTACTGAATGTTGATACATAAACTTTTTTTTTTTGGTACCAGGGATTGAACTCAGGACCTTGCGCTTGCCAGGCAGGCGCAGCACCACTGAACTAAATCCCTGGCCCTATAACATAAACTTTTGAAAATGGCAGGTTTTTGCAGTGTAGTGAGGCCGAATCACAATATTATAAAAGGTATGTCTATTCTGATAGATGATTTGTCTTTTAAGGACAAGAATAGTGACCTTAATGCACAGTAAAAGCACTGGCAATTTTTCTTGTGTAGCAGAGAAAGAAGCTTTAAATGAGCAGTATAGTCTCTAGCTTCTACCTAGCCCAAACATTCCCCTTCTGAGTCTTTGCTAAAGTGCAAATTAAATTGACCTCTTTCTATCCATCTCCTCAGATTTGTCTCATAATGGCCAGAGGAATAGAGGAGAATCCTTGGGAGAAAAGTTTCTAAAAGCCAATAGGTAAACATGTACTGAAAAAAGCCTTAAGTAGGGTGTTCCTACCATGTAGCTTTCAACCATGCTTGTGGAGATTCTCCACAATCTTGGCTGCTAGGAATTTTATATAAAGCTCTGAAGACAATGAAGTCAGTCTGAACCAGAGACAGGAGGAAACCTGGGAAGGGACACTGCCCTGAATATGGCTTTATAAGCAGTTGGGTGCCCTAGGGAAACCAGTACTGTGTCTGCTAATGACCCTAATTTAGAATACTGGAGATGACCACCAAATCTTAACTATAAAGCAGAGTATCCAGGAAGTTAGAAATGTTACCACATGTTTATAAATACCATCTCAAAGAGCCAGTCAAGTGTCTCCAACTATCTAGATGAACTGTTTCTCACTGAAGTATAAAGAATAGGTTTCTAAAACCTACTCCTAAAAGATTTGTCCTATTCTCTGAAGGTTTTATGTATATACACGGCCAGAGTTCAGAGCTGCTGATAGAGACATCGCTCTACAACTGGCTAATGAGAAAAACATTTAGGAACCAGTTTTTGACAGGAAACTACTCATATTGGATAAGGACAAAGAGTACTGAACTGGCTTGTGGTTTTAGCCTATTGTGGAAGATGTACACAATGCCACTGGTAAATTACTAAAATTACAAAACAAGACATTGATGCAGCATCAAAACAATTTTTTAAAAAGCAGCTTCCAGGGCAAAACTTTAATGAGGCACTAGATTGGTCTGTATTTTGTACAAAACTCATCACAATGAAATAAAATGTACAGCTCATGATAAAAATGAAACTCTTGCCACTGACATTCATGATTAAAGGACTGGATCAATGATAGAATAAGGCACATCCCTGTGGATTAGGTTAGCTGATTTATGTATGACCAACTAAAATCCTTATTCCTGAGGGGATGGATGACCTGTGATGGATGATCCACAATAGAGCCATGCTACTGATTCCCTGACAGCACCAATTAGCTATCTCTGCCAGGCTAGACACCCTGGAGGTACCTGAGTACACAGAGAAGGGGACCAATGAGACAGGAACACTGAGTGAGTATGGGCCCAGGGTGCTGTTTCAGCAGTCTCCACACCCACAAATTCAATCAGCCCACGAGTATGAGGTTGGTCAAAAAAAAAAAAAAGGTGTTTGTTTGTTTTGTTTTGAAACTACAAGTGTAGTGCTGTGCCTGAGAAACCAGCTCTACCCACCATGGCAGGTGTTTGCACTGGGCCACTACCCACTTACCAAGAAAGTTCTTCAGCTGTTGATACTTCTGCAGGTTTTAAGATCACTCTTCTGGAATAAATGCAGCCACATCAGAATCCACAGTTGGGGTTTTCAGGAGGTTGCCCACAGAAATGTCCAGTGCCTCTGACCTCAGGAGTAGGCTGTAATCTAGTTATAAAAAAGACTTCGCATCTTTCCCATCAACCCCAAGCCCTAAAGGGTACAAGGTGGAATGGTCTTATTTTCCAGGTCAAGACTCTCATTAACCCTTGGTTTTCATTATATTACCGATAGCCCTATTGCAAACATTTATCTCCTCAATATTCATACCTCTTATTGTGTTGTGCCCCCCACCACAACTTTCATGGTAGATAATACCAAGGGGGTATATTAAGAGATGGTGTACAGGTAAGAGTCTAGTCAACATATGGACTGATTCTTCAAGTATATATGTAATTTGGCCATGCACATTATTATGGGACCTGATAGAGTAGGCCTTTCATTTTCTAATCACATATGGTGAAGTAGAAGAGCTCCTTTAAGGGGCCGGGTATTTAGCTTAGTGGTTCCAGCTCCTGCCTCGCAAGCACAAGGTCCTGAGTTCGATCCCTGGTATCAAAAATAAAAGCTCCTTTACTGACTAGACTTGGACATGGAAAACAACATTCATTAGAAAGAACCCTAAAATAAATTTTTCTGAATTAAGATCTTTCCTTTGGTGCAAACTTGTGTGTTTTTGTAAATTCCTCATTTAAAACATTGTAGAGGAGGGCTGGGGATTTAGCCCAGTGGTTCCGGCACCTGCCTCGACGCAAGGTCCCGAGTTTGATCCCCAGTACCAAAAAATAAAAAAATAAACAAACAAACAAAACATTGTAGAGAGGTCAGGGATTTAGCTCAGTGGCACCGTGGCTGCCTCTGAAGCACAAGGTCCTGAGTTCAATCCCTGGTACCAAAAAACAAAAACAAAACAAATAAACAGAAAAAACCAGAGTAGAGGACAGGTTTTAAGAGCCTGAGTAATGAATGTATTCAGTTATTTGAGAAAGTAAAAAGGCTAACTGAACAGTATTACATACAAACTTAAGACATTATTCAAAATCATTTAAAATACCAAAAAGAGTTTCAAATAGAGTATTTTATTCTCATGTTAGTTGCCTTTTTAACATGTATACACACACTGACACACTCTGATTGGTCTGCGTGGAACAAGGGTTGTCTAATATCCTAAAGGAAAATGAAAAATTAAAAAATATATTAATTTTTCATTATTATAGGCAATTACATCCACATCACAAAGCTATTACTGATCTGTCCAAGGAAGCAGAGTGGTAGAGGGGAGGAAACTTGAGGCTAAATTCAACAGTGACAACTGAGATCTCAACATGAGAAAGCTGACCAAACATAGATTTTTGCTGTGAAATATCTCTGCAAAATATGGAGAAAAGTCTGTCAATGGGTAGTAAGTAAGAGAAGGTGGTGAACTTTTTGCAGTCAATTCTCTTCACAGTATGGTGCACAGGCATCGAGAAAATTGCTTAGTCTTTCTCTGGGACCAATTTCAGAACTTTTCCAATTGCAATGGTCTTACCCTCATCTCTTAAAGTAAAACGACCCATCTGAGGAAAATCTTTAAATGTCTCGAGGCAGATAGTTCCTGCTGTCCTTAAACGAGCAATACACACTTGATCTTGTTTCACAAAGCGGGGCCGTGTCTTACTTTTCTCTCCTGATTTTTTATCTACCAAGGAGATTAAAGCTGTTATCTCAACTTCCTCGATACAAGTATGAATGTGCAGCACCGCATTATAACCTGGGCAGATGATAGATTTGTGCTCAATAATCACTATCTGAACATCAAACATGCGTCCAAAATGGCAAAGATTACTAGGGTCACAAAGTATGAAGCCTGGAAGAATCTCCTCTTCTTCAATTCCCTTCAGTCTGATTTTGAGGTTTTCACCTGGGGCTACAAAATCAGTTTCAGTATCATCCGAAAGTATTCCAAGAACTTCTACATTGTGCTTGTTTGGCATCATCACAAGCTGCTGGCCTTTAAAAATGGATCCTGATTCCAGCTTTCCCAGGACAACAGTGCCCATATCCTTGTACTTATCCACAACTGGCAGCCTAATTGGTCCATCAATTGATCTGTTGAAGTTTGGCAAATTATCCAAATATGGAATAAATGGTAATCCAGTGTACCAAGGGCACAAATCTGACTGCTCTTTAATATTTGCTCCAGTCAGTCCTGAGCAGGGCATAAAGTGAATGTCCTTTTTTGGACTGAAGCCGACTTTTTTCAAAAATGGCACTAGTTTTTCTTTACACTCTTCATATCTCTCACTGCTCCAATTTACTGTGGGATCATCCATCTTATTGATAAGCACTATTAAATGTTTTACCCCTGCTGTTTTGGCCAACATTGCATGTTCCCTTGTCTGTCCACCTTTTTCAAATCCAGTCTCAAACTCTCCTTTCCTGGCAGAGATTACCAGCACAGCCAAATCAGCTTGAGAAGCACCACCAATCATATTTGGGACAAAACTCTTGTGGCCAGGGGCATCTAAAATTGTGAAATGTTTCTTTTCTGTTTCAAAATAGGCACGACCCACTTCTACTGTTTTACCCTTGTCTCGTTCTTCCTGATTTGTATCTAAGGCCCAGGACAAATACCAAGTTTCTCGGTTTTTTTCCTTAGCTTCTCTTTCATATTTCTCAAGTGTCCTTTTGTCAACCATTCCAGTCAAAAACATTATCTGTCCTCCAATGGTTGACTTGCCGGCATCTACATGCCCGATGAATATCACATTTACGTGTTCTTTCTTAGGAGCACCTGATGGTAAGACCACGGATTTTGATTTTCTTATTTCCTCTTTCTCCTCCATCATTTCCTGGCCACCTTCTTCAGGGGTCCCTGAATCTCCCAAGGAACAGCCCCCAGGCTCTGCTTCACTTACTTTACTGTGCTCCCATGATTCTTCTAGGACCATTTCCACCTCTCCATTTTCTACAACAGGTTCTGAAAGTTCCATGGTAAGGGCTGAATTAGAACCTTCACACAACACTAACGCTTTATCTTGGAAAGGTTCCACAGGTGCCCCCCGTCCCAGCCTTTTACCTTGAAAGTCTCCCGCGCCGGTGCAGGTTTCATCATTGCTGGCTGAGCCGGCCAGGGGGTTGGGCGGCTGCACCGAGCCCCGCAGAAAGGACGGCACGAACTCCGCGGCGTGTACGTTAGGCACGAAGGGTTTGGCGTTGACGTTGAGCTGACGGCTGAAGGCCGAGCTGAGATGCTCGCTCTGGGCCTCCGCCACTGCTGAGAAGATTCCACCCCCACTCGGGCCCGAACCCGGGGTTTCCATGTCCACCTGGTCCCAGCAGTCGGGCGCCGAATCGCTGCAGCTGCTGCCCGGATCCATGGTCTGTGGACCTGGAGCGTGACAGAGGAGCCAGACAGACAGGCCAGAAGAGCGGGCTATGCGGGCGGGGTTAAGGCAGAAAGAACTAAGGGCCAACGGGTAGCTGCACGAACCTTAGCGCCACGGCGGAAGCAGCTAGGTGCGGATGCTGCATTCGCAACTGCGGCGGCGGCAGCAGATATGGCGGCTCAACACTCTCCTCTTGTGTGTGAGCGGATCTCCTCCCCCAAAACCCCAACCACTTCCGACTCCTCCACCCCCCGACCCAACGCCGGTCGTGGATTGACCCCTCGCTGCCATCCGTAGGTTTGGCCTCAGCTGTCAGCCAGTGGTTAAGTCCAAAAGTACAATTTTTAAAAAGAAAATTTCCATTTACTTTGTTCACCCAACTTGGGAGAACAATTCAACCGCAATCTAATGATTAAACCTTAGACAAGCACACCTGATTTACAATTCTCAAAAATCCAAGTAAAAATGAAAATTCCTATTGAATAAATGGGGGAGCAGAATGTGAGTTAATTACCCAGAAACCAGCAACCAAAGGAAGAAATAAATAATGACAAGTCAAGGACTCATGAAATACATAAAGATGTAGTTAAACTTAGCAAATGGAATTTAAGATCACTTATTAATTTGAAATCCAAATGTCTTTTGATTGTCCCTTTTCTGGTGAGCCCCATGAGGCTGTAACTTCTGCTGATGGCTTCTACAGTTTAAGGATGGGGCTACAACTTCTTTTCATATTAAGCTCTCTGGCTGTCTGCGTGGAATTTCCAAGAAAACCTTTGTTCTAATGAAGTTTCTAATCACTTCATATGCAGGTGCCTGAACAATGGTTGGCCTGCCATTCTGTGGATTCACATCACTTGTCTTTCCCCAACCAACTCTGTTCTGGGTGTAGCTGTTCTACTCACCAGCACCTCCCCTGAGTACACCCTGGATTCACAGGTCACAGGTTTTCCGGCTTCATTCTGGGAGGCTGAAACCTCCCCTCACTGCTGGTGCTGGGTTTATGCTAAGAATCAGTACCATGTTAAACCCCTTCCCAGTTGGTGGTAATGACATGGAGGGGGTCTGTTAGCCCAATTAAAGGAAATATGTCCTCCGAGTTAGTCATTAAGACTCTTGGCAATAGAATTTCACCCTCAGAAAGAGTTAACATTTGAGTCAAAGCCTAGATGATCTCATTTGTAAATTATCTTGATTTATAGAAAACTGAAATAGAGGATAATACAATTTTCTAGTATAAAATGGAATCACAGACTTGTGTTTTAAATAAACAACAACAAAGCACAACATCATAAAACCAAGAGGTTGATTTATAACTTGAAAACTGTGTTCTACAAACTTTAGAGGTAGGAGAAAAAAACCTTATGTCTGGAAATTTGGACCCTTGATGCTTTCGGCATGAAGCTGCCACTATTTTACCAGGTCTGTGCTGTTCCAAAATCTTTAGATATCAAACATCCCTTCATTCTTTTTGCCTCAGGTAATGGCTTGTTTACTACAACATGAAGAGCATATGCACAACTATTCACAATGAATAGGAAGAATCGAGAGGTGAAATGTGTAGAGTGACCTTTGGCTAATTCCCCACACATGTGCTGGGGCCTTTCTTGGTCATTCTAAGAGCCTAGGATATAGACTTAGTAAAATGTCTCTGGAGAACTTTCCAAGTTGTATTCACATTAAGGTAATTTATGCAAAGAAGTGGGACTGATCTAAATATTTTTCCTTCTACCACATCAGTTGCATTGGTCATGTTATGAAAATATTAGCATGACTACTATTTGGTGATATCTCTGTTAGAGAACAGAGGATGCTCCACTTTTAAACCTTAAAGGAGAAATGAGAAACAGTGGGTGAATGTCCTTATGATTCATCACTCTTAAGGTTTGGCAGGAAGCAGGTGAATCTAAGAGAGAGAGAAAGATTGACCAGGTTGTATCCAGAGAAACTGACCTTGGAAAAAACTGGGTTTGTGTAATGGGGTGCTTATTTCTAGTCTCTCTGCATAGAACTTTGGAAAGATGGCCTTGTAAAGATTGTAAGGGAGGATAACAAGGAAACTGAATAATGGAGGAATACTTAGAATAGATCCACAGGGTATGGAAGAGGTGGTTTACTTGGGAATAATAAAATTATTAAAAAATAATTTCATTTAAACAAAAGCAGTTTAAGCAGGAGAACATAATCCCAGGTTTTGAAATTTTCCTTCTCCCAATTTACAGCTACCTGGGCAACCTGAGGCATAAGCAGTTTTAAGTTCATCTAGGTTTAAGGAATAGTGTCAAATGGGCTGAAAGGAGAACAGGATGATACTGAGGAGCTAGTAAACATAGAGTTGAAAATGCTTTCCTGGATGCTTTAAACTATTTCTCTCAGCACATGTTCCAGCCTCTCTGTACGGAAAAGGCTGGGAAGCCTAAGTCCTCATTTCCTTTAGTTGTTGCTGCTCGGGTTGCATATGCGTTTCCTTCTGTCAGTCTGATGCATGCTGGCCAGATTTCATTTAGCACCGATCTAAGTGTAGAGAGATGTGAGGAAAAGCGGAAGAATCTCCACTGAATCAACAGTTCTGATGGAGATTCCTGTTTCTAGCAGGGCAACTAAGATGCCTTATGCCTAGAAAGAGCTGCAATGGAAGTTTCCTGGTTCCCCTACTCTGCAGAGATGGCAGCCCCCCTTGGCAGCCAATTGTGCTGTATGGTTCTGGTAATCTATCTGAAAGGCCCAGAATAGATCTTATTCCTCCAGGCCCTAGAAAGACAGAATTTATGAGGTCCTAACCCTCCATGTTAATCCCTGTGCTAATTAACATGGAGTGCATTCTGTTACTATCAGCCAAACACTGATTTGTACAAGTACTACATAGGTAAAACCCAAATGCAAGGACTACCATTTCTAACTTTTTCCTTTGTTTAACTTTCTTAACAATATTGTCCCTCTGTTTGCTTATCTGAGAGGTGGAGATGAATCTACAAGTACACCACTGGGTTCTAGATGCAAGGATATATATAGGCTACAAAGACCCACGGAGGCTGGAATTATAAGTCACTTTAACAACTTCATCATTTTCAAACAAAAATACTTACCATTACTACAATAAATTGTGGGACAGCAGTCTTATCAGTCCATAATACTTGATAGTCAACCATGGGAATAGCCTACCTAAAAATAGCACAAGTTTGAGGTTTAAAGGGAAAACAATGTATCTTCATTCGGAGGCAGTTCCCATTTCCTGCACTGTACACACTATAGCCTGGGGATTTACTCATACAGTGTTTCCAGGGTTAGGTGACAGTGAACCTATAAAACCAGACCCTAGACTACAATTCTATTATTTTCAGACTAGTTCACCTACAATTAACACAAACTATATGAAGAACTTCAAAGCCTGAGATTATTGGTCACTTAGCCTTTTAAATTTTCTACCAGCACCCAAAAGTCCTATAACAAAGTTTGTAGACGAACTTAGTTGCCTCATAGCTAAGTGCTGCAGTAGTTCACCCAGAAAATAGTCTTAATTTGAGGGTTAAAGGGTGGAAAATGAAGAGCTATAGGTAAACATGTTGGCAAAGCTACCTTGCATATATACTAATAACCCCTGTGCAACTATTACCCTGTTCCTTCAAAATAATGGGATAAATTAAAGGGATTGTTTAATTCTCCCAATTTAATCCAATACTTCTTGTGACAACCTGTATCCAAAAGAGCTATTGTTTGACAGTTTGTTACCCTTAAAAATGTATTTTGAAGCTTAATCTCTAATGCAATAGAATCAAGGAATGGGAATTTTAAGAGGTGACTAAGTTATGGGGGCTCCTCCTACAAGAGTGAGATTAAGATCCTTATAAAAGAGACATTACACAGTGTTCAGCCTGTTTTGACTTTCTACATTTGCCCACTTGAGGACAAAGCATTTGGTCCCTCTAGAAGACATATACCAGACAACATCTTGGAAACAGAGATCTTTATCTGACACTCAATATTCCTTCATTTGGGCTTGGACATTCTGCCACTAGAAATGTAATAAATAAATTTCTGTTCTTAATAAATATCTTGAGTGTTTAGTTATACTAGCAGTAATGGAGTATGACACCAAATAATCAAGGGTAAAAATGTTTTACACATCTTGGCGTGCACGTGCTTTACAATGTGATAACAACCTTTTGTTGTGCTCATTTCACAATGACACAGGACAGCAAGCTTTGAACCCCATGTTAGCTATCAGAAAATTGGAGAATGCCCCACAATGTGGGAAAAAAATCTTCACCTGCTCTTCCTCAGACAAAGGTCTACTATCTCGAATCTAAAAAGAACTTAAAAAGATCAGACCTCCCAAATTTAAAGACCCAATCCAAAAATGGGCATCTGAAATGAACAGACATTTCTCACACAAAGAAGTAGAAATAGCAAATAAATACATGAAAAAATGTTCAACATCACTGGTCATTCGAGAGATGCAAATGAAAACAATGCTGAGATTCCACTTCACTCCAGAAAGAATGGCTGCTATCATGAAATCAACCAATAACAAATGCTGGCAGGGCTGTGGGCAAAGAGGAACCCTGCTCCACTGCTGGTGGGAGTGTAGACTGGTGCAAGCACTGTGGAAATCAGTATGGAGATCCCTCAAAGAACTAGGACTGGAAGTCCCATTTGACCCCGCTATTCCACTGCTGGGGATCTTCCCCAAAGAATTAAAAGAATCATACCACAGTGATATGTTTGCGCCCATGGTCATAGCAGCACAGTTTGTGATAGCTAAAACTTGGAAACAGCCCAAATGCCCATCAACTGGAGACTGGATAAAGAAAATGTGGGTTTTTAAATAAAATGGAGTACTACACAGCCATAAAAAAATGAGGAAATTAGAGACATTTATAGCTAAGTGGATGCACAGTGAGGCGATACTCTTAAGTGAAATAAATAGGACACACATGTGTAAATACTGAATAGTTTCTCTGGTGTGAGAAACTGAAAGTGTAAATAAGGATGGAATGTATAATAGGTAATGTGAAATAGGAAGAAAAGGGTCAAAGGGGAAGGAAGTGGGAGGGCTAGGGGAAAGGATAGAAGAGAATGGGATTAATATGAGAAAATGGAAAAATAGGAACAAAACCTTTGTAAATAGGGAGGACTGGAGGGGTTGAAGGGAGGGCTGGGCAAGGGTGAAAAAGAAGAACCAAGAGAGATTATGTAAAGGTGCAAATTTCCAATGATGAATGTCATTATATTGTATACCTAAAATGTACCAATGATTAGAATGAATAATCAATAATGTAAAATAGGAAGAAAAGGTCCAAAGGGGTAGGGGTAGTGGGAGGGGCAGGGGAAAGGAAAGAAGGGAAAGGAAAAAATGATGAGAAATGGAAAAACTGGAAATAAAGTCTTTGTAAATAGGGAAGGGTGGAGGGCGTGAAGGGAGGGCTAGGAATGGGAAAAAAATAAGAACCAAGATGCATTATGTAAAGGTACAATTCCCAATGAGAAATGTAATTGTGTTGTATACTTAAAATGTACCAATAAAAGAATTTAACAAAAAAAAAAAAGAAAAAGAAAATTAGAGAATGGGTGGGATGAGGTGAAGCTCAATGGTAGAGTGCTTGCCTAGCAGGGGCAAGACCTTGGGTTTGATGTTCAGCAGACTGAAAAAAAAACCCCAAGAAAATTAGTCATAAAATTGTAGATTGGGAAAAAAAACATGGCTCTTTGATATAGCTGAGCCCCACAAATTCATTGCTTCTCCAAAGGCACAAAGGCACCATATTAAGAAAAACTACATTGAGGTTAGGAAGCAGAGAAGAGTCATCTGGTATGACAAGCCACTCCTATAGAAGTGCTAGTACTCTGGTGAGGAGATGTGCTAATGAAAGGAGAGACTTGAGATCTGCAAGGTTCTGGGAAGTACAGTCAGAAGATTACTGCACAGGCTAGCACAGAGCAAATAGCAGGAGTGAGAAATCCATGGAAATGTGATGACATAAATTTTGCATATCAAGAGATATTCAAATGTAAGAGTCTAGTTGAGGTGACTTATTCCCCAGCAAAGTAGAAAGATCCAATAAAGGAGAGTGACCCTTAATGTTTCTGTCTTCAAATTCAATGACACTAAGTAGTAAAGTCAGTTTTCAACATCTGGTGAAAAAACAGGTACAGTAATACAATGTTACAAGAAAAAATTCAAGTAGGATGTCAGTACACCCCACTAAGTCATTTACACACTTTCAGCACACATTTACTAAGCACCTGCTTTATGATTGGCCCTGAGTGGTGGCAGGCATACTTATAGGAGTTTGCAGCACGGAGGAAACATTAGGATGTACATGATGATGATGAACGTGCATTTAAACACATCAAACGTAATTACGTCTTGGGTCCGTAGTAGTTCTATGGGAAAAAGACCCCATTTCCAAGATTTTAAAGTCCTGAACATTGGAGTAGATTTTAAGTGTTCTCATTTAAAAAGAAAGAAAGAAAGAAAGAAAGAAAGAAAGAAAGAAAGAAAGAAAGAAAGAAAGAAAGGAAGGAAGGAAGGAAGGAAGGAAGGAAGGAAGGAAGGAAGAAAGATGTACCAACACAGCCATCCCTGTGGATATGGAGTTGAAGAAAGGCTTCACAGAGCTTCAAGCCAAAGTTATTGACTGACACTCAACAGAAGATGCAACTTGCAGATGTACAGATTGAACAGCTAAACAGAATGAAAAAACACACACTTCTTACAGATAGATTATGACTTTGGTGGATAAGACTAACATGTACAAAGGTGTAGGAAGAATGCTTAAACTTCAGCCCAAGAAAGTAACTCACAATGAGCTGTTGGAGAAAGAGAAAATTGCAGAAGAAAAAAAAAAAGAACTAGAGCTGAAAAAGTCCTACCTGGAGTGGAATGTTAAGGAAGCAGGAGATGCTGATGGTAGGGAAGGGCACATTAGGAGCCTGTAGGGGACGCGCTTCCTCGAGACCCCTCTCAAATTGGCAAGGGCAAAAGAGCTAGCATGGGATTGCAGCCACCCTCTGCCCAGATGGACGTTTTTTATCTGAATGGGCTAGTAACCCCACTTTTTCTACATCACTCTGAGCCTTTTTTGGGTCTTACCTTGTGTTTTTCCCAGACTTTGTCTGCCACTCCTGTCATGGACACTTTTCTCTCCTGAGGTGATCAATGAACTCCTGGCAGAGGTAAGATGGGAGCCAAGGCAGATGGGGGTGCTCTCTCTGAGCCTGACTCTAGGAAAGACAGAGAGAGAGAGAGAGAGAGAGAGAGAGAGAGGAGGTGGGAGGTGATGCATTTGCTAATTAGCTTGAATTAGCCATTTCACAATGAATACATATTTCAAAACATGTTTTACATGATAAAGATATACACATTTTATTTGCCAACTACAATTTTAAAAATCTTTTAAAACACCTTTAAGTGTTAGGGAATACATTAACTATTTTGAAATCGGGTCAACAGAGGCAAAAATGAAATAATTACATATGAACTAAAACACTTGGATGCAAAATAGGAGAAGAGAGAAAGTTCTCATCAGAGGAGGCTTGCATCTCACAAATGAAGAGGGGTACATAGAATGAAAACGTCTCCATTTTAAGATTCAAATGACACAAGTGGTATAGGCACACAAGTGGAGCTTCATTGCACAGCAGAGACAACCACAAGGTAGGTGCCTCCTGAAGGCCTATATGCCACTGCCTCTGGGGTATTTTGCTGAAATTTCAAGATGGAATACACAGGAGCCTCTAGTTTACAGGAAAGGCAGCGAACAGAGGATCACGATGAGCAATGTTAATGAGTAGAGCTCAGCAAAATCCAGCTTCTAGGAGACTCTATAAAACAAAGGACCCATTTCTCACAAGAATGAGGTGTGAATTTTACAGAAGATTAACAAGCATATAAACCAATTGTAATACATGGGACTGGATGGTATCCGTGTTTTGAAAACACTATGAGACGATGGGGAAGTTTTATCTGTGAATGGATATTGGTGATATTATGGAATTATTCAGTATTGTGGAGGCTGTATAATGATGTATAATATAAATTATTGTTAGCAATAGGTAATATTCTATTTTGCATGCATTACATTTTTAAAGTAGCATTTTCAAGTGCCCTTTTCGTTGGTAGATATATTTTACAATATATAGGGATAAAAATGACATGATGTCTGTGATCTGCTGAAGCTAGCTTGGAAGGGTGGGAGAAGTGAATAGTTGAAGTAAGTTTGACCGAAGTTTAAGACTGTCAGGGCCGGGGATTTAGCTCAGTGGTTCTGCCACCTGTCTCACAAGCACAAGGACTGGAGTTCGATCCCTGGTACCAGAAAACAAAAACAAAAACAAAATAAAAGACTGTCGAAGTGGGGCATGATATACGTGTGGGTTCTTTGTAATATGACAGCTTGTCGTGTGTCTGTTTGATAGTACTTATAATAGAAAGTTCAAATAAATGTCCAAAGCCACTGCAGTATAGACTAATGAAGTCAGGATTTCTGGGTATGGTGCCATTTTCAGTTGAGAGTAGAATGGTGGTTACCAGAGGCTGGGGAGAAGAAGACAGGAGGGGGACTCGAAAAAGTTGATGAGTGGCTACTAAGTTAGAGGGGAGCAGGAAGCTCTGGTGTGCTATTGCATGGTAGAGTGACTACAGGTAATAATGACAATGTACTGTACATTTCAGAGGGCTAAAAGAAAGGATTTTGAGTTTTCACCATAAAGAAATGACAATTGCCTGAGGAGACAGATATGGTTAACCTGACTTAAATATTGTGCAATACATACATGGGGTTGGTACCAGCTAATGTGTAAAATGTTTATTTATTGTGTCAATTAAAAACAAATACAAGAAAGAAATACATGAAAAAATATTCATCATTGTTGATCATTCAAGAAACACAAATGAAAACAACACTGAGATTTTATCTCACTCCAGAAAGAATGACTATCTTCAAGAAATCAGCCAATAACAAATGCTGGAGATGTTGAGTGAAAAAGAAACACTTCTACATTACTGGTGGGAATATAAATGAGTACAAACTTTACGGAAATCAGTATGGAGAGTCCTCAAAAAAACTAAAACTAAAAATTCCATTTTATGAGCTCTTCCCCTTCTAAGCATCTTTCCAAAAGATTTAAAGACATCATATAACATCAATACATGCATGCCAATGTTTATAGCAGCACAATTCATAATGGCTAAATCTTTTTTTTTTTTTTTTTTTTTTTTGTGGTATCGGGGATTGCATTTGCGAGGCAGGCGCCGGAACCACTGAGCTAAATCCCCAGCCTCATAATGGCTAAATCTTAAGAGCAACCTGTATGTCCATCAACAGTTAAATACATAAAGAAAATGTGGTATCTATACATGATGGAATACTACTTGGCTAAAAAGTGGGATAAATTTGAGTCATTTCTGGGAAAATGGAATCAACTTGAAAACATAATGTTAAGTGAAATAAGTCACATAACCTTAAATACTGTATGATTTCTCTCATATGAGAAATCCAAAGTATAAATGAAGTGTAGGGTAAAATGAAAGACACATGGATAAACACGAACATAGATATTTTACAAATGGAAAGGGGAACAAGAGCTTGAGGGTGGGGGAAGGAGGGAGGGGAGGGGGACATGGAAACGATTGGGATGACTAACTACCCATAATGAATGTAAGTATTATATGTCTAAAGACAGGGGGAGGAAGGGGAAGGGAAGGGAAGGGGATTAAAAAGAATTAAAATGTGTTAAGTACATGTACCTACTCCCTAAAGTGAATGTAAAAATCATATGCTGCAAGTGTGTACTAATAAAACTAAAAGGGTTGGCCAGTTATTCCAAATATATGGACACTTTTGTTAAAAATAATAAGTTTTAGATTTCACAGTGATGGTTACACAAAACTGTGAGTGCAACTAATGCTGTTGAATTGCACACTTAAAATATCAAATTTCACTACTATACATGTACATCTGTCACAAAAACAATTTAAAGGGACTGGGGTATAAGTTAATGTTGGAGTTCATGCTTAGCATTTTGGTCAGTTCTGGTTCTATGACCAGTACTGCAAAATTTTTTTAAAAAGCCTTAAAAATCCTTTGTATATTTTTTCAGGAGACTTATCATACCTATATTCTGTCTCTAGATAATGACTGCAGAATTCATACAGAATAGCACACAAGGAAGGTACACACTGCACATCTCTAACGTGTCAGGAACAAAAACTATGCATTTGTTATCTTTCTGCTTAACCCTTGCTTGGTCCTTTCTAATTCCTCCATCTTTGATGCTTTCAATATGCTTTGAATTCACTTTTTTTAGTTCAAATTTTTAATTCTTAAATCTGCTGTTTGAATTTCCTGATTTTCCATTTTAGTGTGTATATTTGACTAATTTTATAATAAATTCCAGTGTTCTGATGAAATCTCAATTTTGTCTTTAATATTTCAACATACTAATCATAATTGTCAAGTATGTATGTGTCACTTATTCCTTTGTTTTGTCTTTGCTTAAGGAAAGACTAGAAAAGAAAATGTTACCACAAGGCTTTGCAGCCATACAGTCCTGACTTTGTGACCTTTCTCTGCCATGTAGTCACACTATATGATAAGGGGTTTTGTCCACAATGAAAATGAGAAGTCTGTGTTAAAAAGCAGGAAAATCTTTTATTCTTTCCTCCCTCAGTCACTCTTTGAACTTGTCGTAGTGTTTCTATTTGCTGTTGAGTGTTGTGCTCCCTCCAGTACGGAGACACTCATAGGGTGAGTGAAGTTCCTCACAGGTGTCTTGAGACTTGGATTCCCAGCCTTGCCCTTCCCTCAACCACCCTCAGCCCTGCCCAGAGAGTAAAGTGCAGCTGCACACATGTGAGGTAGAAGAAGGAGGAGGCTGGTGGGTGAATGGGCAGCCTAGAACCTGTCCCAGGGAGGCATGGTGGTGCTGTGACTAATTTGCAAGCTCAGGGACTCATCCTGAGCATGTGCTTTTTGAGACTACATAGGTTGTAGGGCCATTAAACAAGCCTGCTACCCTGTCCTACCTGTGTGCCATCATTTAACTTCTCTTGGGCCTCAGTTTTCTCATGAGTAATGGAGAGATTGAAAAAACAACATCATAGGGTTTTTGTGAGACTTAAATAAGATATTACAGGAAAGTGCTTAACATATCTAGCACAGTGTAAGAAATTAGTACATGTTAAATGAAACTATTAAATGATTAATGAGACTGTAACTGGTATTATATCATTAGTGAACAACTAGTAAATATTATAGAAGCCATATGAATTATGAAATACTTTATTAAAATAATGTAAAGATGATATAATGCACACATGCAAATATCTCAAGGGTATAATTTTGGATTAATATATACCACTCTATCCCTAAAGTCCAAATACATCAGCTTTACACCCCTTTTCAGATAACACCAGCAAGTTCAGACCATTGAATATAATACATTTGACCATTAAATTTCAACTTTAATTTATTCCTGAAGTTGCAAGTTTTTGAAGCTTTGTGTGAAATTCTTATGTTACCTAGAAAAATTGAAGGAACAAGAATTTGAAGAGAGAAATTTTTTATTATGTTCCATTGTTAAGTTACGTGGCATTCCAAAAATGGAATACTAGGCAAAACCACTGCTGGGCCAGGAATTTAGCTAGTGGTTCTACCACCTGCCTTGCAAGCACAAGGACCAGAGTTCAATCCCTGATACAAAAAACAACACAAAACAAAACAAAACAAAAACCACTGCTACAATCATAGAATCATGTTTCTTGTCTCAGGAGATGATGACACCTGCTATTCAACAAAACACTTCACATGTAAAGCAATATCACATTTTTCATATTGAAAAGTGGTGTTCTTATGACATTCATCACACTATGTTTGCTTTTCCTGTTTTCACATGATTTATGGTGTCATGAGAGTCAATGTTGCATTTGTAAGTAGATCTTCCTTTTTGGCCAAGTTCTGGAGGCTGACCATGGCTTTCCAGATAATGGCATACCGCACACTGACAAAACTCCAGAAAAATCCATTGACTTCGCATTATGTGTCTTCAGCAGTTGCCAAGCATTTTGTAAGACCAATTCGAAACAGAACAAAAGAGAGCTTGAATATCATTTCTTTCAAGAGATTGATGCTTAATACTTATCAATGTTTTCATAAGCTCTGTCTACACCTCCCATGAACTGGATATACACTTTGATCATGTTTGGCTGCTGAACTTGTATCTTCTTTACCAGTTTCTAGGAATAACAGTTGATAAGACACAGGGGATCAATAACAGCACCAGATGAGGCAACAACACTGTTACCATTCTATCTGCAGACAATATTGCCTTTGCTATCAGTTCGATAATTGAGTATGTCTCTTTCTTCTTTAGAGCTATATCTGATTCCCCTGGAGCTTTGTCAGTGTGATCCTTTGTCATTATACCTGTTGCCTGATGTTCCATTGAACTGTGCTTATCAAAGCAGTTCAATACAGGTGAAAAAGTTATAGAATACAAAATGGTAGTGTGCAGGGTGTGCCTCTGTAAGTGCCTCAATAAACTAAAGGACAAGTGATGCACAGATACCATATTCCTCATGTTTACTATTTGGGTTTTTATCTTGATATGGCTGAAACTATCAAATGTAGCTCAGACATGTGGTACCACACCAAAACTTATAGCCAAAGTGAATGGGCTTTCCTGAATAAATTGTTTGCATGACAATCAAAATAAGGAACCATGAATTCATCAAAGCTGAAATATTTTTCATTTGGAACAAATTTCATACATTTCTCATTGAGTTTGTTTATGAGGGGTTGCAACTTGGAAAACTTGCCCATTAGATCCAAATTTGCATTGTCAGCAACAAGCAAATTAGAAGATATATTTTCTCATGGCAGCACTAAATACTATATTATGTTCTTTGTTCCTAAGTCATACGCCTTCTAGGAACTGAGACATAACCTCTCAGAAAAAAATATTCCCAGAAAGCATTTAAATTCAGAGTTCATCAAGCCAAGATGTACACCTTTACTTCAAGCATGTAAACTGGAGTATTTGACGATGAATTCATTGACCTAGCCAACAGGAAAAGTTCAAGAATTTCTGTGGGGTTTCTCATTTCGGTGAAGAAATTGTTTGGTAGTTCTATAAATTTATCTGCTAGGGGTTCTGTAGTTAGGTCAGCTTTTTTCCATTTGTGAACAATTTTTGTCACTTTCCTCCTCCTTTTTTTTTTTTTTTGGTACCAGGGATCGAACTCAGGACCTTATGCTTGGGAAGCAGGCGGCGGAACCACTGAGTTAAATCCCCAGCCCACTTTCTTCTGTCTTGATGGTGAAGGTTGCTGTACAGTAGACTTAGATGGCACTTTATCAGGAGAGTCATCTTCAAGTGTATATGAGGGATCATCTGAGTCAAACTTGGTATCAGAGCCATCTTGAATAAGATATGCAGTTGTGGCCGAGGTTCCCAGTCGCGCGGAACACATGCCAAATCAGCCCGCTGCAGACAGGCAGGTCTGTGCATGCCCTACCGAGGTCCTGAGTCACGTGGAAGACACCGAATCAGCCCACTACAGAGAGGCAGGTCTGTGCACACCCTACCAAGGTCCTGAGTCACACAGAAGACACCAAATCAACCCACTGCAGACAGGCAGTCACCTGATTCCACATTACCAAGGCGCAGAGGACACCAGACCACCAGACTACCAGACCAAGGTACTGAGTCCCACAGTTCCCAGCCCAGAGGTAGGGGGTTCTGAGCCGTTGTCCCACTGCTCCTGGTCCAGAGGAAGGGGCCTCCCGGTCACCATCCCTCCCACTGCTCCCGGCCCAGAGGGAGGGGCTTCTGAGCCACCATCCCACTGCTCCTGGTCCAGAGGAAGGGGCTTTCCGACCACCATCCCTCCCGCTGCTCCCAGCCCACAGGAAAGGGCTTTTGGGTCACCATCACTACCGCTGCTCCCGGCCCCTGTCCCACCTCACCCAGCTCAGAGGAGGTAATGCATGCAGGTGCTAACAGGCCCCCGCCCCAGTCGAAATGAGAAAACACATAAATAAGTCTCAAAACCAGACTTCCAGATCACCTACAGCAACCTCAAAGGGAAATGAGATGGAACCCTCTGATACTCAACCACCTGGACCCACTGAACTGGAAACAAAAGGGGATCTGGAAAAAATGAAATCAGAAATAATTTCTCAGATAACAGGAGAAATTGTGCCCTTAGTGCAAGACATGATTAATAAATCTAGAGAGAAGCTGAGGAACATGATGGAATCCCAACATAAGAAACAAATGGAATCCATAAAACAGATGCAAATAGATTTCCAGGACATGAAAAACTCCATTGAAAGTCTACACAGCAGAATGAGCCAGTGTGAGGACAGAATTTCAGATATAGAAGATAAGATTGCAATTAGTGACCAGGAAAAGAAAAAATGCTTCAAAATTATAAGGGAACATGAGAAATCAATCCAGCAGCTGCTAGATGATGCAAAAAAGAATAACATAAGACTGATTGGGCTCAATGAAGAAACAGGAGAGAGTGCAGATGACATAAAAAATCTCTTCACAGAAATAATGGCAGAAAACTTCCCAAGCAGGGCAAAAGAGCTTGACATACAGATAAGTGAGGCATATAGGACTCCAAATAGCCTTGATCAAAAAAAATCTACACAGAGGCATACAATTGTTAAGATTCCAGAAACACAACAGAAGAACAAAGTTCTCCAAGCAGTCAGAGAAAAGAAACAAATCACATACAAAGGAAAGCCCATGAGAATCACAGCAGACTTCTCAACACAAACCATCATGGCAAGAAGAGCTTGGAGTGACATATTCCAAGCCCTAAAAGAAAACAGCCTCCAACCCAGATTGATGTACCCTGCAAAACTATCTTTCAAAATGGATGGAGAAATAAGATACTTTCATGACAAAGAGCACCTTAGGAACTTCCTGAATACCAAACCAGCACTCCAAAGAATTTTACACCATATCCTAGGAACAGACATTGAGGATCACAACCCCAG